>NW_024868627.1:0-29450 GCF_013358625.1 Macadamia integrifolia | reverse complement strand
ACTGTGGCGGTTAGGCATTACGCCCGGCGAGTCATGTAGGACAGTCGGCAACCCCGGTGGTATTTCAAGAGGGCCAATCGTACTACTTTTAAATTGCTGGAGTCAGCACTGTTATTTCATTTATTTACATTTCTGTTGAGAGCCGGTGGACGGCATTGTCTTTATTTTTCCGAGTACTCACGGTGGGCCTTCTCCAACAGCCCTATGGGCGTATCGCGGGAGGGAGTTCGCGGCTCGTACCCGGAGTATACGCGCACTGTGGTTGTAGTAGCACTTAAACCAAAGACTTAGTAATGTTGCTTAGGTGGATGTGAATTAAAATGTATAGCATGGCATGTAGTGCATATGATGTGTTGTGATGTGTGGACTGTTGTGTGTGGTCCACCTCTCTACTTACTGAGCTAGTGAGCTCAGTCCACGTGTACACCCCTTTTTAGATGATTTTGCAGGTCATGCATCTGAGGAGCATGGGGTGGGTCCCACAGTCGAGTTTCCTGAAGAGGACTGGTGGACCCCTGAGGAGTTTGAGTACGGCGTAGACTGCGCGTGTGAGAGCTGTGCTGCGGGACAGCAGTTCTGAGGCTGAGCTGAGCTCCACCTTGGAGGCCGTGCTGAGCTCCACTACCGAGGTCGAGCTGAGCTCTTCTATGTGATGCCGAGCTGGGCACAACCCTTGATGCCGAGCTGAGCTCCAGCCTTGATACCGAGCCGAGCTGTGTACTCTGATGATTTTTGATGAATTCTTGTATATACTTGATATTTGAACTTTATTCTTTTTGTGTAGATATCATGCCTTCGGGCCCAAATGAATATAATTATTGTATCACCATTTGGGTATCAAGTATATGGGAATTATTTACAGGTAAAACTTAGTCTTCCGCTGATCTGATGAATTGATGTTAGTGTGTGTATACTGTGGTGGAATACAGTATCTGATGATCCTGGTAGGTTTGGGTTAACCGGTGTTAACTCGGTCACCGCTCCGGTTCAGGGTGAACGGGGTGTGACAAACGGTGGTATCAGAGCCTGATGCTCTGCTCCACTCACAGCATACCATTAGAATCCCGTAGACTCTATAATAGGAAAATGGGGTTGGGTAAAGATAAAAGCTTAAAGATTAAAAGTCAAAGAAGGGAAGTATAAAATGAGGTTCTGTTATAAGTTGCATTCATGGCATGCGTGAGTGTAGATAAAAGGTAATTAGATTGGAACTATAGCCTATAAAGTACTATTTCGACGAGATTTCGGCAGCATAACGGCGTAAAATGGGATTTCCAAAAAAAAAATTTTTACACAAAACCTGATAAACAACAGATAATAATATAACAAAGAGCACAGATAGAAGAAAAATCACATAACCACAAAACCACACAGGTACTCCACATATGAAAACACCACAAAATAATCCACTATCCAAAGATATTTTATTCCATAAATGAATCCAGTTACATTGCAAATACAAGGAAGTGAGAACAAATGAATAAATATACAATGTTTACAAAAAGAGAAAATGGATGAACAGCTGGGTGGGGAAGCCAAGCCCTCACTGGTCATCGTCATCGTCATCGATGATCACCACGTTCGCCGGAGGCCTGGAGTTGACGTCAAAGCGGTGATCATAATAATCGAACCTCGCGTTCACCAGTCGTACCTCCCTCCGAAGCCGACCATAGTCTGCTGAGATAGCGGTGGCCCTGGTGTCCAAGTCCTGACCCAGCCTAAGGAAGGACTCCTCCAAGGTGGCCTGCCTGGAGACAATCTCGTCCAGCCGCCTCAGTATCTGAACCTGGCCATCCTGCAAGGCTCGCATGGAGGCTGTCTGGCCCTCGTAGTCGTAGGCACCACTCCCAGGTGGTGAGGCTCCAGATGGTGAGGCTGCAGCTCTGGAAGAACTAGGGCCAGGACCTCTCGACTCCTGAGGCACCTCCTCAGGGATGCCACCTCCCATCAGATCCTCCTCCTCGTCCTGAGGAACGTAGTCCTCATCCTCCTCACTGGACTCCTCCTCCATGAGGACATCCTCCATAGGGGCAGCCCTCCTACCCCTACCTCTCTGAGCTCCTGATCTAGGAGGTGAATCCATGAGGGTCTGAAGACCCATCTTCAGGAGGTTTCTCCGGTCGAACCTGTCAGCCGGAGTCTTCCCCTCCTCACCGCTCAGATCCACTCCGAAGAACTCGAAGATCCTAGTGAGGATCCTGCCGTAAGGGAGTCCTCCATCCTCTGGGTGGGAAGTGTGGTGCTCCATCGTTCGGAGAATGATATAAGGAAGGCACAAGTGCTCGCCGCCTCCCTCTGCGGCCGTGAAGATACAAAAGGCAATAAAAGCCGCCATGAAACCCACCTGGTTCCGATGACCTCCTCTGGGAAGCAGGTTGAACTGGATCAACCGGGCGAATAGACGAACCTCAGGGTAGAAGGATGTCTCGGACTCCGGGCGACTGCTGCTACCGCAGATGGTCTCGTAGATGAAGTCCGGTGTCTCCAGGCTCATGAACGGTCCCTGAGGCCTACCCCTGGGGGGACTGTAGTATCGGTGTCCCACCACCGATATACCCAAAATACTGGCTAAGGTGCCGACCGTCAGCTGGATATCCACTCCCTTCACCAAGCTGCTGATGGTGAACTCCCCGTATGGATACGACACCTCCAAGTTACAGTAGAACCGACGGACGAGCTGCTCGTAGCATGGTCGGTCCACCTGAAGAATAGAGTCCCAGCCCAATGCTGAGAACCTCTCCTGAAGCCTGGCCTTGTGGAAGTCCTCGACTACCACGGTCTTCTCCATCAACACTGACCCCTTCAGGAAGTTGGGCCAGTTGGCTGCGGCCTCTGCGCTGAGGAAGTGCTCCTCATCATAGTCTGTAGGGTCAGACTGAGCAGGTGCAGGTCTCCCTGTGCGAGGAGCTGAAGAGCTGGTCTCCGCACTCTTCCGCTTAGAAGCGGTAGTCTTGCGTCGAACGCCAGAGGAAGATGGTCCCTTGCCGGTGCGTGACGACATCCTGGCAATAAGAAAAAGAAGTAGGGATTAGTACAGCAAGAAAAGGACAGCAGCATTAAGAAGGGGAAATCCAAAACCAATTCATGCAAAACGGAAACGGCAACAATCTAAGGATGATAGGAAACCTATGACAGGATGAACGGTAGTTGACAACGCAAAGGAACATGCCAAAACAGTAAAAAGACAGCAAAAGCAAAGAGCATATCTAGCATGGGAGGATCCAACTTCAATGCACCAACTCATTAACAATGAAGCAAGAGCTTGAAACCCTAGGCCTAGAACGAAATGCCATAGTAGTGGGATGATGGAAATGCAAGAGCATACCCCAAATAGATTATGGAGTTCCATAAGTACATGTATGGATGAAAATCAAGGAAACCAATGCAAAAATAGGGATTTTCATGAAAATACATGGAGATTCAAGCACAAAGGATGATTCATGAAATCTAAAGCATATCAAGCACAAAACGAGTGAAATGCATCACAAGGGAATCATCAATTGGAGAAAAGGATCAACAATGTAAGAAATCCCCAAATTTGGAAACCTAGGGCACAAATTGGGGTTTTTCCCCAAATGAAGAAACAAATTCCTATAAACTACGAATGACTACAGTAGAACCATCATAAACACATGGAAAGACTATTCTATGGTGAAAAATAGGGAAAGGAAGCCTAGAAAGTAAACCCTATTCATACATTTCACCCAAATGGAAATTCTGGAAAAAGAGAAAAAGAAGAAACTTACTTGAAGGAGAATGAGTTGACTCTTCTCTAAAGCGCCGAGTGGGTGAGTAGACTCGCGAGTAGAAGCACCAAAGAGACCTCCAAGATCGGCCAAAAGAGAAAGGAAGAGAGAGAAAGGAGATGGGGAAAGAGACAAGACAGAACAGGGCCCTACAGGCCCTGTTCATGTTTTAACTCGGGCAAGACCGGCGGGTATAACCGGCGGGCTCCTACCCACCGGTGCCACCCACCGGTTAGGGCAGTGAAGACCTGCGGGTATAACCGGCAGGCTGCTACCCGCCGGTTCATCCCACCGGTTATGGCAGTTGGGTAGAATTTTGAAAATTTGAAAATTTTCCTTCTTTTCTTTTTCCCTTCTCACCTCCTAGCATGATTACATTGGTTTTCACTATTGATATTATTCCTATGATTAATATGCTATGGTCAAGTGGGACCATTGGCATGTATGCTGTGGACTTTGCCTGTATCTCGGATTTGAGCTATGATTATTTACAGGCTATCATGCACTACAACACCTCATGTAATGGCATATGACTGTGTGCCTAAATCAACTCTATGGTGTTTAATCATTATAGTGCGTGATGTGTTCCAGGTACAGAGATACGATGGTACGTACTAGATCCGGTAGTAATGCCCGAGGTACCTCGCGGGGTCCTCGTCGGGTCGGTCGACCACAAAATCCTAGGGGGTCCCGTTCTGTGGGGCATACCTCACCTCCACTACCTCAAGAGACCCTTGGTCAGGGTGGGGCACATGGGGACCCACCTATGACTGCACTCCCGGACCCTCCACCGGTCATTACACCGGGAGATGTTGCTACAATAATTCAGCAGTCCCAACAAGCTTTCCAGCAACAAATGCTTCAGCAACAGCAAGCATTTATGACTGCCATCCAGCAACAGTTGGATTTTTCTCAACCGGGTCAACCTCCCCGAGTACTCACTCCGCAGGACCCACCTGTAGGGTCGGGAACGGGACCACAAGTGGTGGGTACACCTCCAATCCCACCATTCGGTATTCCTCAGCATGGGATGCCTCCTCCATACCCCTACTATCCTGTCTATGCTCCTAACTTCCCGGCGACGAGTAATACGTCAAGGGTAGTGGAGTCATTCAAGAGGAACTTACCACCGGTCTTCTCTAAGGTGGGGAGTGATCCTCTGGAACCGGATCAATGGATCCAAGAATTGGAGAAGATATTTGAGGTGCTTGAGTGCACGGATGCCCAGAAACTTATTTGTGCTGGGTTGCAACTCAAGAAAGAGGCAAATTCTTGGTGGGAAGCCTCCAAGCCTATATTGATGGCTGCTCATCCAGAACCTACTTGGGAGCAGTTCAAGGAGTTGTTCTTGGACAACCATTATCCGCGCAGTTTCAGAGATCGAAAGGAGACGGAATTCATGGCCTTAACTCAAGGAGGTAAGACTGTCCTTGAGTATCAGCAACAATTCGAAAGTTTGTTCCATTTTGCCCCAAGGCATATGCGAACAGCTGAAGAGAAGGCAGCAAGATTCCTAAAAGGCCTAAAAGCATCTATTGGGTCTGTGCTTGAAGTCTTGGATTTGACCGAATATGGCCAGATTGTACAGAAGGCCAAAACAATGGAAGATAAGCAGAAGGGTGAACAGTCCCTCACTCCTGGACTGTGGAAGAGAACAAATCCACTCCCAGATGCGGGAAATTCCTCCAAGGCATACCGCGGATCATACAGTTCTGGGCCTATGTATAGGCAGCCCTATAGGCCACCTGGCTACCCTCCTAGGCCAGTTGGTGGTTCGGGTTCTACCTCTTTTCGCCCGAACACTAGTGTGGCACCTACAACTCCAAGGCCACCTCGACCTCCATCTGCAGCGGGTCAAGTGCAGAGGGGCCCCGCTCCAGTTCCGACGTCTCAGATTCGTTGCTTCAACTGCCATTCCTATGGGCATTATGCGAAAGACTGTCGGGCCCGACCAGCCTTGCCCTCCAGTCAGCCCTCTGCGTACCGACCTCCCTTACCTCGAGGCAGTCAACCGCAGGGAAGGATGTATGCCTTATCAGCCGAGGAAGCTGAGGCTAGTACAGAAGTTGTAGCAGGTACATTTTAAATTAAGAAGTTCATTATGATTCATATTGATGACATGCTGAAATTATATACATTGTTATACTAGGTATCCTACCCATATCGGGCATACCAGCCTATGTTTTATTTGATTCAGGAGCTACTCATTCATTCGCATCTAAGAGTTTTGTAGGGAAACTTGGGATGTCACCCAGGATCCTAGACCATGGAATGATTGTTAGTATGCCTACTGGTAAAATTGCACAGTTGAAGGAAGTGTATGGGCCGTGCCCAGTGGAGATTAGTGGGAAGAACTTTGATGCACAACTCATTAAATTCAATATGCAGAATTTTGATGTTATATTGGGTATGGATTGGTTGTCGGCTAATCGAGCTAATGTGATCTATGCGGAAAGGTTGATTAAGGTAACAGATGACGAAGGGAAAGAGTGGGTATACCGAGCAGATACAATGAAAAGGGTGAGGAAGGTCCTTGTCTCCGCTCTTCAAGCGGTAAAGTTGCTAGAAAGTGGATGTCAGGGTTTCATAGCCTCGGTACTCGATGTTGATGCAAGAGTTACACCTCTAGAAGAAGTAAAGGTGGTTAAAGAGTTTCCCGATGTTTTCCCAGATGATCTGATGCATTTACCACCTGATAGGGAGTTGGAGTTTGCCATAGACTTGACCCCTGGAGCAGCTCCAGTATCTAAGGCTCCATATAGGATGGCACCAGCTGAATTGAAGGAGTTACAGATGCAGTTGCAAGAACTATTGGAAAAGGGGTTTATTCGCCCAAGTGTTTCACCTTGGGGTGCCCCGGTGTTGTTTGTCAAGAGGAAGGATGGTAGTTTGCGTATGTGCATAGATTACCGGGAGTTGAATAAGCTAACCATTAAGAACCGGTATCCATTGCCACGCATTGATGATTTATTTGATCAGTTGCAAGGAGCCAGGGTATTTTCGAAGATAGACCTTCGGTCCGGCTATTATCACCTCAAGATAAAGAGTAGTGATATACCCAAAACAGCATTTAGGACTCGATACGGTCATTATGAGTTCCTAGTGTTGTCCTTCGGGTTAACCAATGCACCGGCAGCATTTATGGATCTAATGAATCGAGTATTTCAGGATGTACTCGACAAATCGGTAATTGTTTTTATTGACGATATCTTGATCTACTCCAAGACCGAGGAGCACACTCAACACTTGAGAATGGTGTTACAGAGGTTGAGAGATCAACAGTTGTTTGCCAAGTACAGCAAGTGTGAATTCTGGCTTGAACAAGTTGGATTCCTGGGGCACGTAGTGTCTAAAGCCGGAATCGAAGTAGATCCTGCTAAGGTGAAAGCAGTAGTGGAATGGGAAAGCCCCAAGAATGTTACTGAAATTAGAAGCTTCTTGGGTTTGGCTGGATATTACCAGCGTTTCATCGAGAATTTTGCTCGGATCTCAGCACCAATGACCAAGTTGACTAAAAAGGGTGTGAAATTCGACTGGGCAGAGGAATGTGAGAAGAGCTTCCAAGAATTGAAAGAGAAGTTGGTGACTACCCCTGTGCTGACTATTCCTGAAGGCACAGGTGGAATGACAGTCTATACCGATGCTTCCAAAGTTGGTTTGGGTTGTGTTCTCATGCAACGCGGTAAGGTAATAGCGTATGCATCCCGACAACTAAAGGAATATGAGAAGAACTACCCCACTCATGACTTGGAACTAGCTGCAGTCATTTTTGCCCTTAAGATCTGGCGACATTATTTGTATGGGGAGAAGTGTGAGATATACAGTGACCACAAAAGCCTGAAATACTTCTTCACCCAGAAGGATTTGAACATGAGACAGAGAAGATGGCTTGAACTCATGAAGGATTATGACTGCGATATTCAGTATCATCCCGGCAAGGCTAATGTAGTGGCAGATGCATTGAGTCGGAAGACACAGACTGTGTCGCTCTCATACTTAGCAGTCAGCTCACCACTCGTGCAAGAGGCGATGCTAATGGATGAAACCCTCCTGTATGAAGGGGCAACCTTAGAGCTTGAACCTCAACCAGAAAACCTTAAATGGTTGACGGTATCCTTATCGGCTCTACAGGTGCATCCGGCAATTAGGCAAGAGGTGATAATGAAGCAACCTTTGGATCCTGAATTGCAGCGGATAGAGTTAAGGTTCAAGACCAAACAATGAACGACCCAGATTTTACTTTAGCCAGTGATGGGGCATTGATGTTTCGAGACAGATTGTGTGTACCCGATGATTTGGATATACAAGATAAGATAGTGAGAGAAGCACATAACTCCGAGTACTCACTCCATCCAGGAAGTACCAAAATGTACAAAGACCTCAAACAGAGTTACTGGTGGCCAAGCATGAAAGTCACCATAGCTTTGTATGTGGCGACTTGTCTTACCTGCCAGAAGGTGAAAGCTGAGAGGCATCGACCTTATGGTACCCTTCAGCCACTCCCAGTACCAGAATGGAAGTGGGAAAGGATTACAATGGACTTCGTCACCGGACTACCAAGTACACCTAAGGGAATGGATGCGATATGGGTGATTGTGGACTGGCTTACCAAGACTGCTCATTTCATTCCTATCAAGACCAAGTTCTCCATGACCAAACTAGCACAACTTTACATGGACAACATAGTGCGCTTACATGGAGTGCCAGTGAGCATTGTTTCAGATAGGGACCCAAGGTTCACTTCCAGATTTTGGAAAAGCTTACAGCGTGCCTTGGGATCACAGCTGAATTTGAGTACAGCTTTTCACCCACAGACGGATGGTCAGTCGGAGCGAACCATACAGATATTAGAAGACATGCTCAGGGCATGTGCAATGGAGATGAGTGGCAGTTGGGAAGAATATATACCTCTTATGGAGTTTGCATATAACAACAGTTACCAAGCCACAATTGGGATGGCTCCATATGAGGCATTGTATGGCAGAAAGTGCAGAACTCCTTTGTATTGGGATGAGGTAGGCGAACGTCGAATGTTAGGACCTGAGATGATACAAATGACTTGTGACAAAGTCGACGTTATTAGAGAACGGATTAAAGCAGCTCAGTCCCGTCAAAAGAGCTATGCGGACACCCGCAGGAAGGAGATTGAATTTCAGCCAGGAGAAAAGGTATTTCTCAAGATCTCTCCTACTAAAGGTTTGCAAAGGTTTCACAGAAAGGGGAAGTTGAGCCCAAGATACATGGGACCATTTGAGATCTTATCCCGGGTTGGCTCAGTAGCCTACATGCTTGCTCTGCCACCTTCGCTTGGGGATGTTCACAATGTATTCCATGTATCCATGCTGAAGAAGTACGTGCATGATCCATCTCATGTACTACCCGTGGAACCAGAGTACCTAGAAGCTGATATGACCTACACAGAACAGCCAGCTGAAATTTTGGACCGGAAGGTGAAAACCCTTCGCAACCGCTCCATTTCCTATGTAAAGGTGCGATGGGGTGGTCACTCACTTGAAGAAGCATCTTGGGAGGTAGAGGATGAAATGCGAGCCAAGTACCCTCATCTTTTTTATCAACTAGGTACGTAATTTCGAGGACGAAATTTTTCAGAAGGGGGGTAATGTAATACCCCGCTTCTTAAACCCGGTCTGATTTCACGGTTGAACCGGTTTAACCATGCAGGAACCGAGCCAGAGGAAATTAGAGCAGGTTCCTTATGGGCTATGATGGCACGGGTGACCTTAAACACCGGCTGGCCCGACAAGTCCGAGCCAGTGCCAGAAGAGACGGGAGTGCCCAAACCGTGTACGTGCACCTACCATAAGGCTATGTACGGATAAAACAGGTATTATATCCGTATTTTAAGGTATATACGTATGCTACATCGTATGCTTGGGGTGGGGTTCGCGCCGAGGTCCGAACCCGATCAAAATCCCAAGTTTTGGCTCTCAGGTGGGTAGGACAGGTGGGTGCACCCACCTGAGTGACCCATCAAAGTGCACTATTCACTTAATTAGGAATAGTATATAAGGCTTTATGATTTTCTTTTCTTTCCATTTATTACCCCCGTACGTTGGTGAGAAAAGTAAAGAGGAGAGAGAAAAGAAAGGGAAGAAGAAAGGAAGAGAAGGAAGATGAAGAAAAGAGGGATTTCAGCGGCGCCGAAGCTCGATCTTCCCATTCCGGTGCCGGGAGAGTGATCTTCAACTCTAGATCTACAGTTGGAGGTAAGAAAAGTTGGGTTTTGTGAACATTCACCATACCCAAGCTTTAAACCCTTGATTCGAGTATGGTTTCTTGAGATCTTGTAAATACCCTTTGAAATGATGAATCTAAGGTTTAATAGATGATTTATGTGTTGATCTTGAAGGATTTGAAGAGATATTGACAAGGTAGAAGAAGCATTGTGAGTTTGAAGTGATTTGGAGGGTTTGAAGTCGTTCTTGAGCAAAGAAGGTAAGATGGTTTTCCCTCACTTGAATCTAACCTAGATCTAGGTTAGAACCATCCTATAGGACCTTGAAGGTGTGAAGAATGGATGGGGAAAAGCCCCATTTGATTCTCCAAAAAAATGGAGAAAATGGGGAAGAAACAGTGTCTTTTCCTCCAAGATCGGTGGGTACAACCGGTGGGCTCCTACCCGCCTGTGGGTACCCACCCGAGAAGGCAGGGGGGCCTTCGGGCCCAACTGGCGGGTACCACCGGCGGGTACAACCGGCAGGCCCCTACCCGCCGGTCCTAGCAAGGGGGTCCCTGGCCCAACCGGTGGGTACCACCGGCGGGTACTACCAACGGGCCCCTACCCGCCGGTCCCAACCGGTGGGTAAGACCGGTGGGTAGACAGCCCACCTGTCTGACCCACCCGTGTGGCCCCGAAGGTGATCCTTATGTCCGATCGAACCCAAATCGGACGTGTGACCTTCTTTTGACGTTCTAAACATGATTTTAACATCGGATTTCATTAATTTTGATTCTAAAATGGTGAAGTACTAACCCCGCTCAATTATGTTAGGTTCACCAAATCCTACCCGATTCGCTCCGGATCTCACCCGTACCGAACGGGAATCCTTGTACGCTACGAGTAAGTGGAGAGAGGACGTTTGGCCTTGTTTCAAGGCATTTGTTTGGCATTCATTTAACTATATCTAATCTAGTCATGTCATCATGAATATGCTATATAGATTAGTCATTCCACACATTGATGTGCATATGTGCTATGTTTACTTTTCAAATGCCAATTGAATGAGATGTTTATATGTTGAATGTGGACATCATGGTGCATAATGCATTGATAGACTAGATGCCGTAGTCGGCTTGGAAACGAATGCATTGGTGGCCCGTGGAATGGGACACGGTGGCACTATGCAATCGTACTATTGTCATATAGGAGCATGCGGTATTAGGATTCTCACCATCCCGTGCTACGACCCTTCCCAACAGGGGTTAAGGTGTTGGGTTACCATTTGGGGGGAAGCAGGGGTCGCGGTTGTCGGACACTGTGGCGGTTAGGCATTACGCCCGACGAGTCATGTAGGACAGTCGGCAACCCCGGTGGTACATTCAAGAGGGCCAATCGTACTGCTTTTAAATTGTTGGAGTCAGCACCTTTATTTTCAGTCATTTACATTTCTGTTGAGAGCCGGTGGACGGCATTGTCTTTACTTTTTCGAGTACTCACGGTGGGCGTTCTCCGACAGCCCTATGGGCGTATCGCGGGAGGGAGTTCGCGGCTCGTACCCGGAGTATACGCGCACTGTGGTTGTAGTAGCACTAAAACCAAAGACTTAGTAATGTTGCTTAGGTGGATGTGATTTAAAATGTATATGGCATGTAGTGCATATGATGTGTTGTGATGTGTGGACTGTTGTGTGGTCCATCTTTCTACTTACTGAGCTAGTGAGCTCATCCCACGTGTACACCCCTTTTTAGATGATTTTGTAGGTCATACATCTGAGGAGCATGGGGTGGGTCCCACAGTCAAGTTTCCTGAAGAGGACTGGTGGACCCCTGAGGAGTTAGAGCACGGCGCCGACTGCTCGTGTGAAAGTTGTGCTGCAGGACAGTAGTTCTGAGGTCGTGTTGAGCTCCACTTCTGAGGCCGAGCTGAGCTCTTCTATATGATGCCGAGCTGGGCACGACCCTTGACGCCGAGCTGAGCTCCAGCCTTGATACCGAGCCGAGCTGTGTACTCTGATGGTTTGATGATTTCCTATATATACTTGATATTTGAATTTTATTCTTTTTGTGTATATATCATGCCTTCGGGCCCAAATGTATATAATTATTGTATCACCATTCGGGTATCAAGTATATGGGATTTATTCACAGGTAAAACTTAGTCTTCCGCTGATCTGATGAACTTATGTTAGAGTGCGTATGCTGTGGTGGAATACAGTATCTGATGATCCTGGCAGGTTTGGGTTAACCGGTGTTAACTTGGTCACCACTCCGGTTCAGTGTGAACGGGGTGTGACAGTTCCACTCTTAGGATGCATGGACCATCCACCCTGAATTCTTCTCCTTTTTGTCTCAAGCAGTGGTGGGCCCTCTCTGGTACCTCTTTTGCTGCTAAATTGGCCATCTTCAGCAGTATCCTTTCTAAATGGAATATTAACACTTTTGGGAACATTCAACTCCTTAAAGGATCCTTATTTTTCTCTCACCTAGGTGCAGTGAATAATCTATACCCCTCCTATAATGTTTCAGGCTCTATCTCCCATAGATTGAAGTGGATTCTTGATATAGAAGATCTCTTTTGGTTTCAAAAATCTAGGCATCTATATATGAATGATGGAGATAGGAATACCAAGTTTTACCATTCTATTGTCAGGTCCAATCAACACAAGAGGAAGATTGAGTTCACTGTTTCGCATGATGGATCTCATTTAACTAATCCAATGTTAAAAGACATAGGCCTACTACAACACAGTCATAGATTGCTCCCTACAGGTGTCATGTTTGCCAATAAACGAGGCACTTTGCTAGAAGCCGCCCACAGAGGAAATCGGGTGACCACTTTGCTAAATTAGTTGTTAGCACACCAACTGGGAGTGAAGTAGGACTGTGGAAGAAATATATGAGCCATACCCTATTCAATTCTGTGGATGGGACATGATTGCCCACTTGATTAAACTAGAGATGCATGACTTTGATGCCATCTTGGGCGTGGACTAGTTATCTGCTTATAGGGCATGTGTTCTATGCGCCTAGAAGAAAATTGTATTCAAACTCCAGGAAGAAGGGGAACTTGTTTACTAAAGAAGAAAGGTCAAGAAGCCCAAAAAGCTAGTGATATTTGCACTTCAAGTGACAAGGTTATTTGAACAAGGATGTGAGGCTTACTTGGCATCTATAGTGGATACAACTAAGGAGAGCAAGCCTATAAAGGAAATTGAGGTAGTGAAGAAATTTCTAGATGTATTTCCCGAAGACTTACCTCGACTACCCCCAGACCGGGAGACTGAATTCACTATTGATTTAATTCTTGAGGTAGCACCTATATCCAAAGCCCCATATAGGATGGCACTCTCATAATTGAAGGAGTTAAAGGAACAATTATAAGATTTATTGGAGAAAGGGTTCATCCGACATAGTGTGTCCCAATGGGGAGCATCGGTACTATTTGTCAAGAAGAAGGATAGGAGTATGAGAATGTGCATAGACTACCAGGAACTTAATAAGTTAACTATCAATAACCGGTATCTATTGCCCAGAATTGATGACCTTTTTGATCAATTGCAAGGTGCAACTACATTCTCCAAAATTGACCTCAAATCGGGTTACCACTAGCTCAAAATCAGGGAGTGTGACATTAGGAAGATAGCTTTCAAGACCCGCTATGGACACTATGAATTCCTAGTCATGCCATTTGGGCTAACTAATGCATATGTAGTGTCCATGGAGCTGATGAATAGAGTATTCCATGATATGTTAGATAATCTATCATCATGTTCATTGACGACATTTTGATCTATTCGAAGAGCTAAGAGGAACATGTTGTCCACTTGAAATTGACACTACAAAGGTTGAGAGAGAAGCAGTTGTATGCAAAATTCAGTAAATGTGAATTTTGGCTCACTCAAATTCATTTCTTAGGGCATGTTGTCTTAGAGAAGGGCATTGAAGTTGATCCTGGAAAAGTAAAGGTTGTAGTGGATTGGGAGACACCCAAGAATGTTGGTGAGGTTCGTAGCTTTCTGGGATTAACGGGATACTACAGAAGGCTCATAGATAATTTTCTCACGCATTTCTGCTCCTATGACCCAACTAACATGGAAGGGAGTGAAATTCGGTCCAAAGAATGCAAAAAAAGTTTCCAAGAATCGAAGTGATAATTAGTAATAGCTCCAGTACTCACTATTCCAAAAGGCAACAATGGTATGGAGGTATATAGTGATGCATCTAAGTTGGGCCTAGGTTGTGTGTTGATGCGAATAACAAAGTTGTAGCATACGCATCTCGACAACTGAAGGACTATGAAAAGAATTACCCCACTCATGACTTAGAGCTAGTAGCGGTAATAGACACTACTTATATGGTGAAAAGAGAGAGATCTACAGTGATTATAAAATTCTAAAATACTTTTTCACCCAAAAGGAGCTGAATATGAGACAGAGGAGATGGTTAGAGCTAATGAAAGATTATGATTGCGCTATTCATTACCAAAGTTGGATCAGCTGTATGTTGACCATATCGTCCAACTGCACGGTGTACCCGTTAGTATTGTCTCAGACCTTGATTCCAGATTCACCTCTAAGTTTTGAAAGTATTTATATAAAGCAATGGGGACACAACTGAACTTCATCACAACCTTCCATTTACAATTAGATGAACACTCAAAGAGGACTATACAGACTCTCGAAGATATGTTGCGGGCTTGTTTACTGGACATGAACTATAATTGGGATGAGCACTTGTCACTCATAGATTTCTCCTACAATAATAGCTACCAAGCTACTATAGGTATGGCACCTTATGAAGCCCAGTATGGTAAAAAATGCAGAACACCCTTGTATTGGGATGAAGTTAGAGAAAGAACGATCCTAGGCCCGGAACTAATCCAAGCCACTTGTGAGAAAGTGGATGTTATTAGGGAAAGGATAAAGGCATCTCAGTTAAAACAGAAAGTTATGCTGATGTTAGACGGAAGCACCTAGAGTTTGGGGTAGGTGGGTGATAAAATTTTTCTGAAAGTCTCACCAATGAGAGGAGAGAAGAGGTTTGACAAGAAGGGAAAGCTAAGTCCTCAATAATGGGACCTTATGAGATATTAGGTCGAGTCAGAGCAGTAGCTTACCGAGTTTCTATGCCACACAAATTGGAAGGAGCTCATAATGTATTTCATATTTCCATACTCAAGAAGTACATTCCCGATCCAACTCATATTTTGGCACATGTACCCTTGGAACTTGACACTGATTGGAGGAATAGCCGGAAGGGATCATTGATCGAAGAGACCACATTCTCCACAATTGAATTGTTTCCTATGTACTGATCAAGTGGAGGAATCACTCCAAATAAGAAGCGTCTTGGGAACATGAGGATGAAATGAAAGAGAAATATCCTCAATTGTTCGGATTACAATGTACGTCAAATTTCGGGGAAAAAATTTCTTGTAATGGGGGGAATGTTATACCCGTGCCCCGTGCCCTACAGTTTCCTATTTTAAATGTACAGATGAGGCACCGCAGGACATCAATACCAATGAGTACTGGATAGCAGCTATATTTTGTTGAGAAAGGAAGGACAACCTCACCTGTACCTACTATCCATGCTCCAATAACTGGACGGGGTTCTAGGCACAGAAGAAAAGGTCAATCTAAGCTCTCATCCCTCACGGAAAAATTCCCAAGCTTTAATAGTAAAATGTACAAGAGGTGGGGTCCACACACTGAAAACACCTTGGGAAGGTCCCATCCAACTTAAAGATTCATTTCCACATAAAGGGGACCAATTCATCCTTCATCGGTGAGTATATAAGAGAAAATAGGGTTATTTGGCCGTGGGGCCCAGGCTCTCACACCCATACACCTCAAACCACCTCCATCGGTTAGTATAACCTACTAAGGGATGGATTAATGTATCGGGACACCCCGAGGTGGGCCCGTTAGTGTCAAATGAAGGATTAATCCGGTAATGAGCGAAACCCCATTATTTTGCCTAATAACCCTTATTAAGTGGCTATAAATAGAAGCCTTTGCCATTCATTTCTCCACCTACCAATGTAAAAGCAAGGAGATGGTAAAAGAGAAAGAACAAGAAGGAGAAGGAAAGCAAGAGAAGAGGAAGGAAAGGGAGCTAGGTTTTCATCCTTTAAGGTAAGACCATTCTCTACCCCTCTCCACACACACACATCTCTCTCTCCCTCCCTTTTTCACTCTCTATTGAGCGAATGGAAACCCCCCCAACCGACTCTCACCTCCCCCCTTGCCAAGACTACTAATTGGGAGGGGTATTTGGTGTAGGAGACTTACCCTAGCAAGGTTGGTGGATCAATTTAAGTCTATGAACCTTCCTTTAGGCAATCCCCGCCTTAAACCCAAAATTGGGTTGGGGAAAATGAAATCAAACACAAGGATGGTGGCTTGGTGTGACCACATAAGCCTTTGGTGGTCACCACATAAACCCACAACCGAATTTCCTTAATTTTAGCTTAACCTAGACTTGAACTTTAGGGATTTTGGGTACACTGCGTAACCCTAGCTCAACTAACCCACTAAGCACACTAATTCTAAGTTAATTGATGAGGGTGAACACCCCACATAAAATCAGCCTTATGATCACAAACCCAACTTGAGAACGATTCAAAGAAAAGGAAAATAGGAAATGAAGCTAGAATGTGTGCCCTAGGGTCCCACTTCACAATGGATGACTAATTTTCTCAAAAAATATTACATATCTTAGGAGTAGAACCAAAAAGTGATGGGCAAACGTGGCACGAGGTCATCAACTGTCCATCGACACTTAAGATCCGAGGTGAGGGGATTTGTGTGATTTGTCTTATGGAATGTTTACATCATGATGCACATTTTTATGATCATGTCATTTTTCATATTATAACCTTGTTAATTGTGGTGAATATTGATGTGGTATGATGATATGAGTTGTGAATGTGTGTGTGTGTGTGTGTGATTGGGATGCAAGATGGCCGCGGTTGTGGGAGATATCGGTACTGCGTGCCAGGGTGAGAGCGTATTTGAGTGTGTTGTGGAGAATGGGGTGCAACATGGACAATGTTGTGGGAGATTTCGGTTACCGAGGTTGTGGGAGATATCGATACTGCATGCCCATATAGTGAGAGTGTGTGTGGTCACGGTTATGGGTGCAGCATGGTCGAGGTTGTGGGACATTCCAATGATCGAGGTTGTGGAAGATACCAGTACTGCATCCCCAAGCATAATCACCTTGTATTTATGATGAATCATGCTAAGTTGCATTGGGCTAGGAAAATAACCCGGGTGCTACAACCCTTGCTAATAGGGATTTACGTGTTGGCTAATCCTACCATCCAATGGACCAAGGTTGGGCGAATTTCCAGTGACCAAGGTGGGTGGTACCCGACGTCGTGACAAACCGATCACACGATGTTTGATTCGATGATGTGGTATATATGGGGGATTATTAATAGGGGTTTGTGGGGTGACCGATGGGTTTTCCAGGACCTGCAGGCTCCTGACTCACAACTAGTTTGTATCCTTGGGGATCGATAACAGACATTCGTAACTAGGGATACTACCTATGTTGCAGTAGCACTAATACCCACTTTGGACTTAGAATCTGTTACTTAGAATTGTTTGCTAATAACCGGATCATGTCATTGCATTCATCTAACTGCATTCATCTTGCTGGGATTGAGCATTTATATTTATCTTTGTTACATTTTATGGATTGCTATGATTGCTTGTGTGTTACCCCTCATTGGGCTTCGTGAAAGCTCACCCCCGTTGTTGCCCCCTTTTAGATGTTGATTAAGGGAACCATCCAGAGTATGTGGCTGAGGAGCCAGATCTCTATGGAGGTGACCAAAGGGGTGGGGAGCTTGCCACGCATGAGGACAGTAGCATGTGTGATGACTGTGCATTCGGAGTAAGCTGAGGATGAGAGTATCATCTTCTGTTTTCGATTCTTTTTGTACTTATCAGATGTAGCCCTAGGGGCATAACTGTATTTATGTTTTTGCTGTGAAAATTTTCTTTTTGATAAATACGGTAAATACCATTAGACATCACTAGTTGTTTATATTTTGATTATTATTATCTATGTGATGGTAAAATCATTTCATAGCTTTATGAACTTAAAGTACTGTATCGTGGATCCTGGATGAATTGTGGACTTGTGTGCATGTCTATGTCACCGGCCTTCAGGTAAGTGGAGACAAGGTGTGACATCCAATCTAGATTGCCTTTGCCTTTGGCACCCACCTCTCACCCATCTTCACAACCTCCAACCCCTAGACCCCTCCATTGAATGTCTCCTCCCTCCAGTTCTTGATCTTAATGAACAATCTTCCCTACATGGAGTCCCCTCTCTGGGGGAATTAAAAAGTTTGTGTTTTCTATTAGTGCTCATAAAGCACCTGTGGCTGATGTCTTCCAAGCGGTGTTTTACCAGAAAATGTGGGATCTCATTCATCAGGATATTGCAACTTTGTTTCCAAAATTTTAAGACATCTCTCTCCCCTTCAGAACTAACCACACCCTTCTATGCCTTATCCCTGAAAAAGAGAACTCAATCCATGTAGGGGAGTTCCAACCAATTAGCCTATGCAATGTTTCCTACAAATTCATCACCAAAATCCTCACTTGGAGACTTAAGACTGTTCTACCTAGGGTTATTTCTCCATTCCAATCTACCTTTATTTCTGGTAGACAGATTTCTGATAACATTATCATTGCACAAGAGATTTTTCATTTTCTCAGGAAAACCAAAGGTAAGACTAATTTTGTGGCTATCAAGCTTGACATGACTAAGGCCTATGATAAACTTGAATGGGGATTCTAAAGGGGCATCTTTGATTTTTTTGGCTTTGGTGAAAGGTAGGGTGACCTTATTAACTATATCAGTAGCTCCACATCCTTCTCAATTAAACTAAATGGATCTAACTATAATTACTTTGAGCCCTCTAGGGGAATTAGACAAAGATGCCCCTAAGTCCTTTTCTTTTTATTTTGGCTATGGAAGGACTGTCCAGACTAGGGGTGTAAGTTTGGCCCTGAACCCCGGGCCCACCCTGAGCCCAAACAAGGTCTGGGCTAAGATTTCTATCCTTAAGGGTGGGTTAGGGTTGAAAAAAACTAACCCTGGGGTAGGGTTTGGTCGGGCTTGGTTTGAGGCCTAGGCCTAGCCCAATTTCGCCCAATCGCTCTGATTTTAACCATGATTTATATAATATAATTTAGGGCTATCATCCTCTCCTTTTTTATTCAGAATAATGAAATTCCGATCATTGATTCTTGTAGTCAAGTGTCCTAAACATCTATTATCGTGTTGCACTTCACAATTTTAATTGTGTAATTAATCATTTGATCTATTAGTACTTGACACAAATGGTAAAAACAAGGTCAATAAAGGTTAGCCTGATCTTGACAAAAATCAGGGCCAATTCGTCCCAACCCTGCCTGATTAGGGTCAATTAGCGCTAGGTTGGGTTGGCACGAACCCCACAAGATTGGGCCTAGGCACTATTCTGATAGGGTAGGGTTAGGTTGGGCCTGGGTTGAATTTTGGGAACCTAGGGCTGGGCTACGGTTTTAAGAAATTCGGCCCAACCCAGCCATGTTGCACCTCTAGTCTAGACTCTTGACTGCCTTTAGAGAGTTAAACATGTTCAAAGGAATAATGGTAGCTAGAAAGGCTCCAAAAATTTACCTTATTGTTTCGTTGATGACACTTTCATTTTCTATAGAGCCACCAGTGAGGATATCTCTACAGTTAAGTGTATTTTTGACATTTTCTCAGATCTTTTTGGGCTTACAATTAACTTGGAAAAAAGTGGACTTGCTTTCAGCTCTAATTTTACTGGTTCTTGTAAAACTGACATATGCATTCTGATCGGTATTAAAGAAATGATAAAACCTCAACTTACCTTGGTACTAATCTCTACCAAATCAAGGCTAGATGTAATAGGTTTCAGCACATTGTTGATAGTGTAGGTAAGAATCTCTCCTCTTGGAAAGCTAATCTCCTTTCTTTTGCAGGATGTACTATTCTAATACAATTTGCATCGTCTTCTATACCCTCTTACCTTATGTCTTGTTTTGCTTTCCCCAAAATGACTTGTAAAAAACTTTGACTCTATTTATTTGGACTTCTGGAACGGAATACCAATAATGGAATAAAAAAGTTACACTTAACTGGCTGCAATAAAGTTTGCACCCTGAAATCTATGGGAGGCTTGGATTTAAGATCCTCTGAGACACAAAGCTGAGCCCTCCTTTTGAAATTGGGATGGAGACTACTTTGTGAGAAGGATTCTCTATGGGGTAAAGTGTTAACATCCAAACACTTCCCCAATAGATCTATTTTCCATCCTACTACTTTCAAGAAAGGGGATCCCTCACTTGAAACAGTATTGCTTGTATTCTCCCCACTCTTTCCAAAACAGTTCATAGGAAATTGGGAAATGGGAGCTCTACTGATCTCTAGCATGATCCTTGGATACCTTCCGTCACCACAAATCTCTACACTATGCAACTCCAATTACATCCTCACTCATCCATCCACAAGGTAAATGACCTCTTATCTGGAATGAACTAGAACACCAGCCTGCTAACCTCTTTCCTCCCATTATCTGTGGTTAATGATATTTTGAAAATTCCATTTAATTCTCAAGATGATTTTTGGTGTTGTCACCTCTTACAAGAATCCTTACCACAAAGTTGACTGCAAAATTTTTTAATCCAACCTTAATTACTAACCCCATTAGATTCTCCAATAGGTGTGCTTACTCCTCACTTTGCTTGCACTGGTAGCAATACCTGTGGAAACTCCATTTACACCCGAAATTTAAGTTCTTCTGGAGACTCCTCAATGGAGGACTCCCCACAAAAGATATACTGAGAAAATGGATGCATATTGACCAGACTTGTGGTTTCTGCCACACTCATAATGATTCTCTATGGCACATTTTCATCTCTCGTGAATTTACTAAGTGTATTTGTGCAGCTAGCCCTCTTGGTTTGCGTACTGATTTTCTTTCGGCTACTTATTTTATGAACTTGATTATGTACTTCTTTAACTCAGTGTGATCCCGATGGATTCCCTTAATAATTTCTTTTCCACTTTTATTATCTTTTGGTTTTTCATTTGGAAGCATAGAAACTTTATTATTTTTAAACATGAGAAACCAAATACATACAATATCTCATCCCCTGCTTTGTGGTGTGTTAATTGTCTCTCCGTACTCCTACCCCCAGGCCTCACATCAGGTATTTCAATCTACACATCGAACCCCACAGATTACCTTTCCTTTCTTTGAGTCCAACATATTGGTTTGTGTGGCTGTGGCCAAGCCGGACATGGATCTGTGGTTGGGCAACTTGTGTGCTTAATAGAGGGAAATGCATCACTATTACAACTGATTATCTGATGATAGGGAAATCCATTGAAGCAGCAGCGAGGGAATCCATCAATGGGCTACAGGAAGCACAAATGAAGGGTTGGCGCAGTGATGAAATCTTGACAAATTCTGATGGACTTTACAACCTTTTTTTTTTTTCCCAAACACCGACCTTATGGCCTTGGAGCGTCCTCTTTAATTATTTAGATGTTTACGATACTTTCCCCTCTCTCTTTTCGGCTTAGGCCCAACAATGAAGTGGTTGTTCTTTTGGCTTCTTAACTTATCAGGCAATGATTAGGAATTTATCTCTATTTACTTGTAATCTAGATTATGTTCTTCTCTCTTTCCTTTAATGAATGTCTTTTTTCTTCTAAACCAAAAAAAAAAAAAGGAAAAACTTTTTTTTGTAAACCTATGTAAAATTTTCCATTTAACTCTTCGAACATGGTGAGATCATTGAATAGATGCTCTGTTTATACTAGAGAACCAGGAATGAGTAGAATCAAGGATTAAAGTATCGGTATCGGTCGCCGTATCGGTCGACCAAAATTAAGATACGTATCGGAGGGTATCGTATCGTGTCGGAGATACGCTAAGATACGCTAAAGATACGCACATAAATGGATATGAAACACCTTTTTAAACACTTTTGCATAAAAAAATTATTAAAAAAAGCTATTGATAACATGTATTATGCATAAACACTAAATTAAGGGTATCGCACTAAGAATTCAAGGTTTGTAGTTGTCCCATAAATGTAAAATCCTTGTTCCCAACTTTGATTTTCACTTTAGTTAGAGAGAAATATGGCTGGCAGCAACTTTGGAACAAAAACCCCTCAAAAAATTGTGTTTTCTGAAAAATACCCATCTTGGCCATGATATGACCGTAGCGACTGTATCAGTACATATCGATACTCACCGATACGTACTGATCGATACATACCGATTCTCACCGATACGTACTGATACTCATCGATACGTACCAATCGATACATACAAATACTAATACTTACCGATACATACCGAAACATATATTTCACCTTGATTTTATATTTTCCATAGAGTATCAGTACTTATCGATAGTGTATTAGTGCATATCAATATGTATCGTAGGTTATATATCGATACGAAATGATTTTAAAAATTCCATGTATCGTATCGGTGTGTGTCGTATCGGTCGGCAAAATTTAAGATACGTATCGAAAGGTATCGTATCGGTATTGGAGATACTTTAAACCATGAGTAGAATAGATAAGATCCCACTTTAAACATAATCTGAGAGATGTTCAAGTGAAATTGTTACATCAGTAACCAACCCACAATCAATTCTTTTAAAACTCATTTTGGACTGGAAAAGCCAGTTGGAGCACATGACCATGGAACAGGATGTACATGGCGCAAGATGAGTGTTTGTACTAAAACACAACAGCTTATGACCAGTGATCCACTGGGTCCCACTTTTTTACACTATGGGATCCCCTGTAGTTAGCAGTTGGATTGACAGTCCTAAATTAGGACTGTCATAGAACTAGTATTTCTTCATGGTATGATCTGAACCCAGACAGGAATTACACTAAGACCACATAAACCATTTAAACAGCCAGATTAATCCAGTATATAAGGCCGGCAAAACAACAGGCCTAAAATCAAGTGTTCATAAGCCCCCATGCGATGAGCCTAAGACAGGGTTGAGTTACATATTATATTCAGGGTAATTTACAGCGCCACCCCCTAAAGAATGCCAATATTAGAAGGACACCCCCTCTCTTTCACCAAATTGGACTCGGACCCCTTATCGTCAGTCACTGTTAAGTGTCGACTTAAAATGACCATTATACCCTTGCTATTGAAAAACTCATATTTTTACATTACAGTGAAGCTTTCAAATACAGAGAACCACAAATCTTAGCCATAATTTGCCGGATTTCCAACCAAGACCACCACAGACTGCAGATTCCGAACAGATTGAAGGAAAAAAAGAGAAAAAAAGCAACCTTCGATTATCTTCTCCGTCGGATCTCCATCGCCAGTATTTGGATCGATGAGGCCGGATCTGTCGGTGGCGGATATGGAGCAAAGGCGGCGGCAGGACTCCTCTCTTCCCTACCCTATTGTGATTCTTCTGAAGCCTCGGGCTCCAAAATCTTCAAGCTTCCTAAAAAAAGAACACGGCTCACAGCTGCTACCGTCCTGCTGACCTGAAGAAGAAGAAGAGCTAGAGAAGAAGAAGAGAGGATTTAAAAAACAAAAAATAAAACCTTATTGCCGGACCTGAACCGCTGACCAAAAAGAGGATTTAAAAAAAGAGAAAAAGAAAGCCTTATTGCGTCGTTATTGTCGGTGCCTGAACCGCTGCAAAATTCTCGATGAGCCGTTGTTTCTTGTCCCATCGCGCATCGCACTGCTTCTGTATAATCGTCAAAGCATTTAGGCCGGATCTGTCGGCGGTGGATATGGAGCAGAGGCGGCTGCGGCGGCGGCAATGGAGAAGGACACGCTTTTTCGGATCTCGCAGTAGGTGGCGTCCATGGTCTGATCTTGGTGATGACCTTCTTCGCTTTCATCATGGAGAAGATGTTTGGAAGAGAGGGCACCGGGTCCTTTGTTAAGGTGCGACTGCTCCTTCACTACCTAATCTCATCGATTCTACGGCGGAAGGGCGGAAGGGGCGAAGTCCTCGAGGAGCTGTATCGTCATCGCCTTCAAGTTTCGAACCTCCACAACCCATGGAGGACAGAAAAGAGGAAAGGTCGGGAGGAGGACGAAGAATCGAGGTGGTGAAGAGATGCAGAGTTAATTTTAGGGTTTAAAACGAGGTGGTGAGGAGGAATGAGAGTCCTCATGAGTTTTTGAATTACGCGGCAGACATGGAGCAGAGGCGGCGGTGGCGGAAGGGATCTTCAATCGATTTTGAGAATACAACCATGAAGGGCAATTTTGGTATTTCCCTATTTTAAGGGCAAAATGGTATTTAAGAAAATTTTGAATTGCTGATGTCAGCATTTTTTATATATTTTGTAACGATGACTGACGGCAAGGGGTCCGAGTCTAATTTGGTGAAAGAGGGGGTGTCCCTCTAATATTGGCATTCTTCAGGGGGTGGCACTGTAAATTACCCTTATATTAATTATTAAGATGAAGACACAAATTTTGCACAAGATTTTTATTTCTTTCCTTTACAACAAAAAAAAAAAATGAGAAATAAAGAAACAGAATATCATGCTGGCCCTTAAATGCTGTCAAACCCAACTACAACAGAGAATCAAAAAAGGGCTCAGTTTTGTTGTCAGTCCATCCTGGATTAAGCCCAATGACCTCAAGCATATTTTAAACATGCATGCTCGTATGATTTATGAAATAATCGCAACTAACTCACCTACATTATCATTTTGGAAAGACAAGTGATAGCCTAATAGGAATTAATTGACTCTAGTAATCAATTACCAATTATCTCTCACTAAATGCAGGTTTAATTTCCATTAATCAAGAAGACAAGTTTTCTAGAGATTCCAAATCAAACAATGGAGTTGGACCATGATCCTCAAACCAAACAGCCTGATGGTAGAGCATTTCTGCCTGGCTCTCCGGGCACCTGGCTTCAATCAACAGCACTGACATGAGAGCATATCTTGGTGATAGTCCCGCTGGATTTGAAAATAGTTGTCATTTTGACGATCATTCTCTAGAAGCAAAGCTCAGAAAGGGAGAGGGAAATTTTCTCAAGTACAGGCCTCTGTTGGTGAAGAGAGAAGTGATTCCCTATCAGAATCCAAGTGTCCATTAACTCTCCTGCATAAATAAATAAGAAAATGTTCAAGATACATGACTGAAGAACAAAAATAATCTAAAAGAAAAAGTTCACAAAAAGTTTGTACAAATACCTTGGCCTCTCAGACTTTGCAAGATGTTTGGACATTATTGATGCCTGCATTTAGAAGCAAATTACTTTTACTGATCTTACCCCACACCGGGAGGAAAATAAAAAAAGGCTCCTCAAAACTTTAAAAAAAGAAAAAAAAAAGTTCCTATAAAACTCTTGGAAATGATGTTTGGTTGCACCAGAATTCAACCAAGTACAGTGACACAGCAGAAAGCAATTTCTTTATCTGGGATGAGTTGGATTATGGAAATCCCATTAATAACACCCTTCTTGAAGACACAAACTTGAAGTTTTATGGGATAAGTTCATATATTCTTTGAAAAAAAGGAATATAATATAAAATTGTGTGGAATAATTCTAATTGAAATCAAATACACAGTTTCTCTCCAGGAGAAAGTACTGAAAGAAGAAAATAGTTTGTAGTATTTTTTGTTTTTTAATAAACTAATTCATTTGAAGGAGCGAAGGATTCAAAGAAGTTGTACAAGAACAACGGCACTAAATCGCGATGGTCAGGAACCCTCAAAAAGCACCATAATAATACAGATACCCTAGTAACACCTGAAACATACAACATTCATTTGCTTTTTGTTGCTCTTACTCATATAACTCAACTATGCATTATCCAACTATAAAGAGAGTCAGATCATTATGCCATTACTCAAAACACTCACTTATGCATTGAATTTTTACAAGATTAGAACATCCTGAAAGTTAGGAATCTCTTCATCATAATAGTTAAAAGTATGTGGAGCTTGGAAGGTGACAAAGATGAGAGCAAGATTCTGAAGATGACGAGCAATTTGATGAGACAATAGACCACATCATTCATCAGAAAGAAAAAACAAACAATAACTGCAGTAGATCCAATGACAGAGTTCCTGTAAACTAAAATTGGAATTTAAAAAAGCACAATTTCATTTTTAGAACTTGCTAACCAGAAACAAGAGTTACCTGTTCCTGGATGATGCTTCTAGCTTCAACAAGTTGAGCTTCAAGCTCAAGCTCTCTCTCAGTTGCTTCAGAAGAGACCTCCGATCCCTTTTGTGCATCTTGCAGTTGAATCATGCGTTCCTTCACAATAGAAGATAAATAACTAAATCTCATATTTAAAAGATACACAAAAACAACTAATAAATGGATTGGAAGTTGCAGCCATGTGGCCGACCCCATTAAGTTGGGATAAGGCTTTGTTGTTGTTGTTGTTGTTGTTGCTGTTGTGAAGTTGCAACCATGAATATATAAACTATAGAGGGATGACTCCTAAATGAAAAACATACTCACCTTTATAGAAGCCATCTTAGTTCGCAGACTCTCTTCTATTTGATCTCTAGCCATGTGAAAAGGCAGGTCAAAGACATCCTGTAAATCAAAGAAAACCTCAGCGTCACATCTGACATTGAGAACAACCCATTTCTAACATTCAAGAGGAGTTGGCTGTACCGTTCTACCACCCAATGGGGACTGTGGGGGATCCACATCAGGTCTTCCATTGACAGCCAAAGTTTGCTTTGATGACCCATTTGGAGCATTTAAAAAGTCACGCATATCCATCTGTTAGAAACAATGAAATAATAAAATCCCAAAAACCAATTTGAGATGTTCATTTCAAACTTAAAGATCTTATAACCGTTACAGTATTGGAGAGGATGAATAATCATCCAAGAAGAAAACATGTAGTGCAGGTGCATAAAGTAATCAGTTTCAGAAAGGAAGTCATAAAAATAAACTATAAAGAGCATCAGTACACTTCAGGGAGGCCTAATAGGACAATGTAAAGGTTAGATCAGGGCCCACTGACAAATATTTACATTACTAAACTACATAACATAAAATTTCATTGACATAATATAACAATATAAGACAAAAATTAATTGGAAAAACATACATATATATATATATATATGGAACCAAAGTGAGTGGTGCACCTATAGACTGAAACCAGTTTGGTGCACCTACAGACTGAAACCCGTTTGTTTGACCAAGTCTGCCAAGATCATAATTGTCAAGGTATCACCTTGTTTGACTAAGTGTACCAAGATCATAATTGTCAAGGCATCACCTGGTCATCCAGGCTCCATGTTGTTGTCACCTTGGGACTAGGCCCCCTCCAACGCCTTTTGGCACCTGGACGCCATGACAAGTATGGCCAAGATTATGTTGAAGCTTGTTAATTACAAAATACTCGGGTTTTGTTCGGCTTAATTGCCAATGCTATTTAAAAGGTAAGCTTCTCTGGTTTATTCTATGAACCACCTGTTCATTCCACTCATTCAGCTTCTCCCTTGGATGCTGGAGCCATAAATTTGAGCCTAAAATCATGGTTCTAAAACTCCCAGGTTATGAGTGAAATTTTGCAAGGTTTCCCGGTTCGACCCACTCCAAGATGAAGCCAGGTACTACAATGTAAATGTACCTGGTTTCAGTTGGTTACGACCAATTTTTGAGGGTTCAACAAAATTTCGATTGTTTCAACCATTTCAGTTGGACCAGCCCTAAATTTCAACTCCTATCTCCACTATTTGTGGGTTTCGACTGGGAAGTGGGAAACAACTCTTTGAAGAAAAAAAAAAAACTCATTTTTCTGACAAAATCCTTCATTCTACTCCCATATCTTGCATCACCAAGGAAGATCTTACCCATAGAAGAGTACTTGGATATGGTGGTGGGCATGGGGATCTTCTTCTTCATTTGGACATGGAGGGGGTTTAGGTGGTGGGTCATCTTTTGTTAACAACAAATTCGGATTTCCGGCCCAACCATGTGTGACACCTCCACATCCTTTTAATCTGAGTGAGCCATTCCCTAGGTTGGGATACCTTCAAGATATTGATGATGAGTCTTATAAATGGGAAATAACAGACTTTGAAAACAATTGGGCCCAAAACATGTCATGAGACTCATATGTGTTGCACTCAGATGAGCGGCTACGATATCTGCAGTGGTACGTCGCTTGTGGATTGGAGCCGCCTAAAAACTTCGACTGGAATTGAGTGGTGAGAGTTGAATCCCTATCACATCATTGCTTGTTTTGCAAATCTAAAATATGTTTTTCTTGTTTTAATAGCTTATTTCCATTTCAGTATGTAAGTTATATCTAGACGTAGGATAGTGTACAATGTACTCAGCCACTCGGTGTACACCAAAAAAACTTGGGTCAACACCACAAGTACCCTTTTTTTTTTTAAATAAAATAGTCCATGGATTAGGTTAGGAATGTAAAAAGTAGGCTGTACACAAAAAATAAGACCAAAAAAACACTATCTAGGGGTTGAAACCATGGTTTCCACCAAGCCAGGAAAAAGTTTCTGGTTTCCTCGAAATTTCCTAGGTTTCGACCGAAATAGAACCTTCCCTAAGATTACTCCTGTCATGTCAAAGGAATAACTATTTCTTGAAACAAGCAACCCAATCATAAACTAACTAGATGCTCAGACAAAGTGTTCTTAAATTTTAATGGATTTGACTCATTCCGCTCATTAAGAGACTTGACTAAAGACTCAAATTTTAAATTGTTTATGTTAACGAGACAAAAGATAGTCCACGTAGCATTGTATAAAAAATGGCACAGTCAGACTTGTCAATTGCATATATTGATCAAACCCTACACAAATTTCCCCCTAAACCCGTTGACTTGTCAATGATCATCCAACCCAAGCGGTTATAGTAAAAAAAAAAAAAAAAAAAATGGTCAACTGCCAACAAACTGCGACCCAAATCAATATATAATATGGGGAAATGAATGCTCCCTGGACGTGCGGCCCCTGTAACCAAGCACAGAGAGTGAAAAAATGACCCCCCACCCTCGTTAAACACAAAAAAAAACCACCCCTATTTATGCCCATGTGCACCAGCTCATTGGCCCCAATGCTAGGACAGGGGCCACGCAACCAAAGAGAGTTCTTTTTCCCATATTATATTATATGCATGCTATATGTGGTAACCTAAATGTTAAAAATTTACTCATATTAAGTTCTGTAGTAAGAATGAGTTTTATGGGTTTTAGGAAAAGTGTCAGTTACCAAACATATCCTTAGGGGTTTAATGGTCTTTGTAATTCTCTAGAACCTTTTCTCCATTGTTATAAATAAAGAGGGCCAGTGTCATGTTAGACACAAGTCATTGCCTCATTCAACATCGTATCAGAGCCTTAGGATCCAAAACCCCAAGGCTCTCCCTCTTCTCCATTTCTTTGCCTCTTTCTCATTTCTCTCTCTCTCTCTCTCTCTCTCTCTCTCTCTCTCTCTCTCTCTCTCTCTCTC
>NW_024868626.1:52752-77863 GCF_013358625.1 Macadamia integrifolia | reverse complement strand
GGAGGCCAGGAAACTAGACTTGGAGCTATTAGTAGAGGGTGTCACCTTGTCACTATTGACATTAATGGTACAACCTAGTCTGGTGGATAGGATCACTGTAGCTCAGGTAATTGATGCAGAGCTGCAGAAGCTAATAGCAGAATGCCAGGAAGGAAACCAAAAGGACCCAGATTTCTCGATGACTGAAAGCGGGATCTCAAGTTCAAAAGGAGGTTGTGTGTGTCTAGTGATGGTGAATTGAGAGACAGTTTTGAGAGAGGCACATAGCTCTCCATACTCCATTCACCCCGACAGCACTAAAATGTACAAGGACCTCAAAGGCTCCTACTGGAGGAAAGGAATAAAAAATGATGTCACCACGCATGTGTCTAGATGCCTCACATGCCAACAAGTCAAGGTTGAGAGGCAGAGGCCCCATAGGTTATTACAGTCCCTACCTATTCCGGAGTGGATATGGGAGAATATTACCATGGACTTCGTCATGGGCCTACCTCATACACAGAAGGGTATAGATGCCATTTGGGTAGTTGTGGACCACTTGACCAAGGCAGTTCATTTTATCCCAATTAAGATCACATTTTCTATGGACAAGTTGGACAAGTTGGATGTCGATAACATCATCAGGCTGCATGGTGTACCAATTAGTATCATCTTTGATCAAGATCCTAGGTTCACTTCCAAGTTCTGGACCTGTGTGTAGAAGGCCATGGGCACACAGTTTGCTTTTAGCACTGCCTTTCACCCTCAGACCAATGGTCAATCGGAGAGGACTATTCTGACATTGGAGGACCTACTCCAAGCATGTGCCTTGGATATGAGTTATAGTTGGGATGAGCACATTTCCCTTATTGAGTTCTCCTATAATAACAGTTATCAGGCCACCATCAGAATGTCCCCATTCGAGGCACAGTATGGCAGGAAATATCAAACTCCACTCTATTGGGATGAGGCTGGCGAGCGGTATATTTTGGGTCTAGATTTGATACAGGCTACTAATGAGATGGTGAATGTGATCAGAGAAAGGATCAAGGCAGCTCAGTCTAGGTGGAAGAGCTATGTAGATGTCAGGAGGAAACATCTGGAGTTTGGTGTTAGAGACAAGGTGTTCTTACGAATCTCCCCAGTTATAGGGGTGAGGTGGTTCGGTAAGAAGGGAAAGCTTAGTCCAAGGTTTATGGGACCATATGACATACTAGAGAGGATTGAACTGGTAGCTTACCGGATAGCTTTACCGCTAGAGTTAGAAGGTACACATGACGTCTTCTATGTATCTAGGTTGAGGAAGTACATTTCTAACTTGACTCATGTCTTGACTTACATACCCCATGAGTTGGATGAGGACTTTACCTATATGAAGTATCCAGAGAAGATTTTTGATCGGAAGGACCATGTTCTTCACAATCACACTGTTTCCTTCGTCAAGGTGAAATGAATGAATCACCCCGAAAAGGAAGCATCCTAGGAGCGAGAAGATGAAATGAGGAAGAAATATCCTAGATTGTTTGAATTACCAGGTATATTCAATTTTGAGGATGAAATTCTTGTAAGGTAGGGGGATGTTACACCAGTGCCCCAATTCGGTCTAATTTGAACTGTTGTGATAGGCCTCAGATCGGAGGAGATCGAAAGTACGACTGGGTTTTGGCTCACGGATGCACATTACCGAAGGGGTAGATATGACCCCACATGTTTGTGCATTACATGCCTGTCTAATTGGAGAGGATTCATACCTTCCAATCCCAGATGGTAAGTGACCTGACTCCTCACACTTGATTTCTGGCATGCGTCATAATTACCAAAAGCCTTGGGCATGCCCAAGGGCAACCACCTGTACAATACCAACCCTAGAATAGCAAGCTTGTCAAGACAGCAGGCCATCTTGACCACTAAAAATAAGCCACCGGAAGCAGCCTGGGCATGAATTCAGTGCCTGTTTCTGGTGGGTACATTGGCTGTTGTCGAGGTTTCGATGCCTATGGGTCCTACCACTCGCATCATAAATGGTTCCGGATGGTCCCAAACCATCCTCCACACCTTCCTCATGATGTGAACACCTTGTGGACCTAAATATACGGGTCTTCGTGCCCTGAATCTCATTTTTACCTGATTGGTTCAAAGGAGGCCCAAACTAAACGGACCCTAAGGCCTAACTTAAGTTATAAGTTGGGAAATGAGGATTCATTTCCTTATTTCCCTTTTGCCCAATGTAGGAGAGGAGAGAAAGAGGAGACAAAGAAGAAGAAGAAGAAGAGGAAGGAGAAGGGGATTGAAGGCCTACCTTGGTGCCGGATACCGCCTTATTACCAGAATCGCTGTCGGAGGTAAGTACAATCTCCCATGCCACTCTCTCTCTTCATTTTAACCTAGATAAAGCTATATATAGATGGAATATTGGTGTACAATCCATGTTAGGGTTGTAGGATGGGTGTTCTATCCTCCCGGTGTTGTTACCGAGCTCAAACCAAGCCCTGTGAGCTCCGGTAACATGTAATGCCAAAAGACCAACTAGAGTTTTGATCGTTCGATTGACGTATCTTCAAAATGGCATGGTGGAAATGGAATTTTCTTGGCTTAGAATGATGCTAGAAACATCCCCTATAAACTCCATGGAACAAATCCCAACGATCGGGCCTAAGCTGAAAAGCCCCAATTCGAGTTGGACCTTTCTGTGTCCACAAAAAATATGGCACAGGAAGGACTGTAGCTGTTTCCGGTGTAAAAATGAGTCTAATGTGCTCTCTATCACCTCCACTAGAAACAAGACTGATATTTTCGATGGAAATGCCCTGTTTCCAGTGGGTGTTTCCGGTGATAGTACTGTCACCTAAGAACTGTGTCTGTACCCTTTGGGGGTGACCTGTGTGGGTCCCTCCCAATGTTTTTGAAACGTACTAATGCATGATTCCCTTGTGTCTAGGATAGTGATGTACACGTACTCTGAAGTCAGAATTTAATTGATCGATCGGAGGCCATACTTGAACCCAAACACAACCGATCGTAAAACAGGTGAGGGATGGACTTTGTTTATTTTTGAAATGTTTATTATTTATTAAATTGCTCACATGCTTAGAATTATATGTTCAATTGAAATTGTCATTTTATGATCATGATATTTTCGATAGAAATGCCCTGTTTCCAGTGGGTGTTTCCGGTGACAGTACTGTCACCTAAGAACTGTGTCTGTACCCTTTGGGGGTGACCTGTGTGGGTCCCTCCCGATGTTTTTGAAACGTACTGATGCATGATTCCCTTGTGTCTAGGATAGTGATGTACACGTACTCTGAAGTCAGAATTTAATTGATCGATCGGAGGCCATACTTGAACCCAAACACAACCGATCGTAAAACAGGTGAGGAATGGACTTTGTTTATTTTTGAAATGTTTATTATTTATTAAATTTCTCACATGCTTAGAATTATATGTTCAATTGAAATTGTCATTTTATGATCATGATATGAATTGTATGGAATGTAGACGAGATCCGATGTGGCCGAGGTGGTGCCAATACCGTGATCACTGTATGTATGTTGGATGTGTGTGTGTGTGTGTGAGACGGAATCCGGTATGGCTGAGGTGGTACCGGTGTCGTGATTGCCGTATGTATGTTACATTTATGCATTGATTATGTGTAATAGAGTTAGTTGTAGTCACGGGTTACATTTTGTGGCCAAGGTCTCGTTGGTATCGTGTACCCTGGGACTATATTTGGAAATGGATAGGCTTCGTGGCCGAGGTCTTTCCGGTGTTGCATAGTCCATACTCAACTACTATTTATATGCTAGATCAGGTAAACGGTCTCGAGTTTCACTTTGTGGCCAAGGTCTCTCTAGTATCGTGTCCCTGGGACTGTATTTGGAGATGGATTACTGTTTGAGATTTAAAATGTAACCGCAAGCGTACGGATCAGTATAGCTATGGGTCAAACACAGGGAAAGTAGCCACTTTATTTTTTTATTTCTTTTAATAATGCGAAAGTGAACCGATTAATGGTTGTGATCTAATTCTAATTACCGTCCTAACCATTCGTCATCTAAGAATTTAAAGACGCAAGCCACGTAATTAAAATTAAATAATTAAATAACTGAAAATAAACAACTCACACAATTAAAAAAAATAAATAAATAAAGAAAAAAAATGTTGAAATAAAAATAAAGTAAAAGAAAGGGGATAAAGCTAGAGAGAGACTCACAAGTAGGTTTCTCTACTTAGCCCGAGGGATGCATCATAATATGAGCTTCCCTACTTGACCAGAGAGTCACTCTTACAAGGGTTACTCTACTTGGCTTTAAGGAAAAGGGAGACAATTAAAATAAAAGCAATAAATTGATGGTTCTATGGCTAGGAGGGGCAAAGCCAACACATACACTAGCCATGAACCTTGGGGGAAAGGGATAACAATAATGTAACGACTGAAAATAAAAATCCTAAATTAAGAAAGAAAGGGTAGTCAGAAGAGGGAATGAGAGGGGGGAGAGAAGACTACTGAAGGAGCCTACTTACTTGAATAAATGCTTGAACTTGAAAAAAAATTGCTCCACGGCTCGTGATCTTGTCACCTAGATTTAAGCCTAGAACTATAACTTAAAAAATTACAACTCAATTGCATAAATCATAAACAAAAAGAGCTGAATAAAAATAAAAGAGTGCTTACATTAATTGAAATAAAACAAAAAAAACTATTACAAAAGTGATTAAAGAAAAGATAAAGAAGAACTAAAACTAAAGAGAGAGCAAGAGAAAGAGAGAGCAACTAAAAAAAACTAGAAGAAGAATGAATTGTCTCCCCTCCTCTAACATGAGTTGTATTTATAGGGAATGGGGAGGTAGGGTAACAAATTTCTCTTTCCTAAAAGGGAGAAACCCACTATTGATTGTGAGATCTTTTGAGACCAAAAGTGCTAAGATGGAGGAGAGAAAAGAGAGAAATAAACTTTGAGAAATTTCCTATAATTTTTTTGCTTATTTTCTTTCCTTTTTTTTTCTAATTTATTTCTCTTCTTTTTCTCCCTCCAAGGGACGATTTTCTTCTTGCTTTGTGTGATTTGGACAATATTTTGGTGATGATGTGGAGGAGAGAGAAGATTTGGACAATCTTTATTTCTCCCCTTTTTTTCTCTTTCCTTTTTTTTTTCTTCTCTTCTTGCTTCCACGATTTTCCTTGCTTCTAATTTGATGTGGAAATCCCCTCCATGCCCTTAGTGCTTTAAGTGAGTGAAAAGCAGAAAATCTTCAACAAAATTCTCTAAAAAAAACAACCATGAGATTCGAACTTGAGACCTCTTGGTGAGCAAGGGAATTTTGTACACCATAGCTCACCAACTATGCTAGGTAGTTGTTGTTACCAAAAACAAATCTTTAATCACTTAAGGATGTGGTCCATCGATCCTCGTTAGCATTTGGAGTATTCCTTGTACCTCTGGGACAATTGCGAACGGGCTGGTTCTGCATCTCGGTTCAGTTTTGATCCATTATTCTTTCTCTGACCCGAAAAGAATAATCATTTGTGCGGGTGACCAAATGAATGTGTACTTTTAATTGAACATGACCATCTAGCTCAGAACTTCGTCCTCTTCGCAACCATGGAAAGAAATATGACCTCTTTACGTGTAAAATTGAAGATATAGCGTCCGATAATCCTTAAGGCCTTAAAAATATAAAACCTGCAAAAAGAGAGTAAAACCCAAGGTAGCTCCATTCTAAATATGTAAAATGCATGTTTTACAACCCTAGATTTCACACATAAATGTGCTCATCAGAATTCCCCCACACTTAGACTTTGCTAGTCCTCGAGCAAAACAAAAAGAAAAAGAATAAAAACAAAAAAAACTAACTCACTTTCGTAGGAATCACGGTTGCACTTAGCATGTGCAACAAGCCTTTAAACCCCTTGGTCACCCCTAGTGGATGAGTTGTGTCTCGTGGGTGTTTACAGTGAATATACACCCAAAATTCAGAATAAACAAATCCCAACTTTTGCTAAAGGTATGGCCCATACCAATCCGGAGCAAAGATAGTTTCTCTTACAAGGGAGCCCCACACTTGAACTTTTATTACCCTTTATCAATTCCAGGCACTAGCATATTTCTTAATTTGGAACTCACCTCGTCTCTTCCAAAACATCCTTATCTTAGGGCAAAACCACTTGTGAAGAAATAGGGAATCAATGACTAAGGCATTGGAGCATTTTTGACCAAACATGTTACCAAGCATCAATGACATTTGCAGATTTTTTCTCTTTTTTTTTTTCACTAATAAGCTCTATTCTACTCCACTACTTTTGGCTTGAATAACATGGTGGAGCAAACACCAGACACCCAAGTTACTATGTAGCTTCGCTTTTTGCATATGCCCACAAAGGCAGTGATGCTAGAGTTACTTCAGAAGTTTCCTCCCAAGGAATTTCGATCAAGACACCACGCTTCTTGAGGCGTAATGCCCTGTCTAGTTCCAAAGGAATCAACTCTTATTCTTCTTTATACCACATTTCTCATTTCATTTAAAATTGTGCATTTATCAACTCATGCCAAATTAAAAAGAAGGTCTCAACTCCAAATCAAAAGTACAAGGAACCCACAGACTTACATATGGTCCATCACCATAAAACAGGGGTCTCTTATTTTTTAAAAGAAAGTCCCATCTCAAGACACATGCTTGTTTCTTTCTTCTCAACAGGGTTTTTATACGTTCAAAATGGGTACCTTCGTCAAAACTTTTATTTTCATACATCAAGCATCCGAATGGTCTGATCATTAGCTAAAAGCCAAAGTAGGACTTCATCCTTAGCAAGCTCAAAAATAAAAAGAAAAACAAACAAAACAAAGTGAAAGAAAAAAAACAAAAACTGGTTTCCCTCCCCCACACTTAAGTCATGCAATGTCCTCAATGCATGGAAAGAATTAAAAGCAAAGACAATGCAAGGGGGTCATACCTGATTAAAAGTTAGTCATCAGTGTAAAGAGGTTCATGGAGATCCATGACCTCTTCACTACTAGTAGTAGGAAACTAGAGGAACGGTTTCAAACGCTGACCATTAACCTTCGAAATTACCCCTGTTCCTGGATTTAAAATCTCCACAGCCCCATGGGGATATACATTATGAACGATAAATGGGCCATCCCATCGGGATCTAAGCTTACCAGGAGAAAGATGCAATCGAGAGTTGTACAATAAGACCTTATCACCAATTACAAAAGATTTACGCAGAATGTGTTTATCATGGAAAGCTTTGGTCTTTTCCTTGTAAATCTTAGAACTTTCATAGGCATCATTCCTAAGTTCCTCCAACTCAGATAGTTGGAGCCTACGATGAATTCCCGCATCAGACAAATCAAAGTTAAGCTTCTTAATAGCCCAAAAGGCCTTATGCTCTAACTCAACCGGTAAGTGACAAGCTTTCCCATATACCAAACGGTAGGGAGACTGGCCAAGGTCAGTCTTGAATGCAGTCCGATAGGCCCACAAGGCATCAATGAGCCTAAGGGACCAATCCTTATGGTTGGGATTAACAGTTTTCTCCAAGATTTTTTTGATCTGCCTATTAGACACCTCCACTTGGCCACTAGTTTGGGGGTGATAAGGGGTAGATAACTTATGAGTGACCCCATACTTTTTCATTAAGGCCTCAAAAGGTCGATTACAAAAATGAGTACCCCTATCACTAATTATTGCACGTGGTGCACCAAAGCGGGAAAAAATGTTCTCTTTGAGAAACTGGACCACCACTTTGTGGTCATTAGTTTTACAAGGTATGGCCTCTATCCATTTAGAAACATAATCAACGGCCAAAAGTATGTACAAATTCCCAAAGGAATTAGGGAATGGTCCCATAAAATCGATGCCCCAAACATCAAAGATCTCAACTACCAAAATAGGGTTTAGAGGCATCATGTTTCTCTTATTGATACGGCCAAAAGACTGGCAGGCGGGGCAAGCCTTGCAAAAATCAAAAGCATCTCTAAAAGAGTGGGCTAATAAAATCCGCATTGGAGAACCTTTACGGCAGTCTTCTTTGGTCCAAAGTGTCCACCACATGCATGATCATGACAAAAAGAGAGAATAGAATGTTGCTCATGATCAGGAACACATCGTCGGATAATCTGATCCGGACATATCTTAAACAAATAAGGATCATCCCAGACAAAGTGTTTAACTTGGGAATGAAACCTATACTTATCTTGGGTGGACCAGTGATCCGGAGTCACACCTGAAACTAAGAAGTTGACTATGTCAGCAAACCATGGTTCACTGGACATTGCAAATAATTGTTCATCTGGAAAGTTCTCGTTGACTGGAGAATCAACAGTCAAGGAATTGGGAAGCCGGGATAAATGGTCTGCAACTAGGTTTTCAACTCCTTTCTTATCCCTAATTTCTAAATCAAACTCTTGCAAAAGTAAAACCCACCTAATGAGACGGGCTTTGGCACCCTTCTTCTGAACTAGGTATCTGAGGGCAGAATGATCAGTATACACCACCACATGTGAACCAACTAAGTAAGACCGAAACTTTTCTAATGCAAACACAACAGCTAAAAATTCTTTTTCAGTGGTTGTATAATTGAGTTGTGCATCATTTAAGGTCCAACTAGCATAGAAAATGACAGTGGGCAACTTATTAATCCTTTGACCTAAAATTGCTCCTATGGCAAAATCTGAAGCATCACACATCAGTTCAAAAGGTTCAGTCCAAACAGGTGGTTGAACAATGGGTGCATTGGTCAACTCCTTCTTAAGTTGCTTGAAGGATTCTAGGCACTCTTTGGAAAACTCAAAAGTCTGATCTTTGACAAGTAATGAGGTGAGAGGTCGGGCTAACTGACTAAAGTTCTTAATAAACCTTCTATAGAAGCCTGCATGCCCTAGAAAAGACCGAACATCCTTAACAGATTGAGGAGGTGGTAAATTATCAATTAAATCCCCTTTGGCTCTATCTACCTTAATTCCCTCCTTGGATATTACATGGCCTAAAACAATACCAGATTTAACCATAAAATGACATTTCTCCCAATTCAAAACCAAATTCTTAGATATGCACCTTTTCAAAACTAGGGAAAGATGATGAAGACATTTAGAATAGGAATTCCCATGAATTGAAAAGTCATCCATAAATACTTCTAAGAATTTTTCGACCATGTCAGAAAAAATGCTCATCATGCATCGTTGGAACGTAGCAGGGGCATTGCAAAGCCCAAAGGGCATACGCCTGTAAGCAAATGTTCCATATGGGCATGTAAAAGTGATCTTATGTTGGTCCTCTAAAGCAATTGGGATTTGGTTATAGCCGGAATATCCATCAAGAAAGCAATAGTATTCATGTCCAGCTAACCTCTCTAACATCTGGTCAATGAATGGCAATGGGAAGTGGTCCTTCCAGGTTGCCGCATTTAACTTCCTGTAATCAATGCACACACGCCATCCTGTTTGGACACGGGTAGGGATCAACTCATTATTGGCATTAGGAACTACAGTCACACCAGACTTCTTAGGCACTACGTGAACTGGGCTGACCCATTGGCTGTCAGAAATAGGATAAATTATTCCATGATCCAAGCACTTTAGGATCTCTTTCTTAATGGCTTCCATCATCACTGGGTTAGCTCTTCTTTGGGGTTCCGTGGATGGTTTGGAATCCTCCATAAGATGTATATGATGTTGCACAATGGAAGGGCTTATACCCTTGATATCAGCCATGGTCCAACCTAGGGCTTCCTTATTATCTTTTAACACTTTAAGTAACTCCTCTTCCTGGCTAGAAGTCAAATTTGAAGAAATTATTACAGGAAGAGTTTGGTCAGGCCCTAGGAAAGCATATCTCAAATTAGATGGCAACTCCTTAAGATCTAGCTTAGGGGGCTCAACTATGGAAGGTTTGGGAATGGAATTGGAAAGGGGTCCTAAGGGCGCCACAAGTGTGTGAAGACTCAAGACTTCAGAAAAGAAATTTTCATTATCATCATCCAACTCATCCATACACTCTTGGAATTCTGAATCAAAATCAATATCAAAGTTGGTAACTAAATCATCAGAAAAATCCAAAAAATCCTCAAGCATGTTGATCTCTTCTTCTATATGTGGTTGCTTGCCAATCCTAAACATGTTAAACTCGAAAATTTGGTTACCAAAAGATAATCTTAGGAAACCATTCCGGCAATTGATTAATGCATTACTGGTAGCCAAGAATGGTCTTCCTAGAATTATTGGAATCTCATCCTTGGTTGAGAAGGGCTTAGTATCTAACACAATGAAATCAACAGGGAAAATAAATTCCCCCACCTTTAGTAAGACATCCTCAACCATCCCTTTAGGAACCTTAACAGACCTATCTGCCAATTGAAGAGTAGTTCCAGTGGCTTTCAATTCTCCTAATCCTAATTGCTTGTACACATGGTAAGGTAAAAGATTCACACTTGCACCAAGGTCAAGTAAGGCATGCTCAATATAGGTGTTGCCTATGACACAAGATATGGTAGGGCTCCCTGGATCCTTATACTTGGCTGCTATAGGCTGAGTAATTATGGAACTAATGTTACCTGCCAAGAACGCCTTTTTGGGCACACTAGTGATACGTTTGTTAGTACACAAATCTTTTAGTACCTTTGCATATGCGGGGATCTGGGATATGGCATCCAAAAGAGGGATGTTCACTTCTACCTTTTTGAAGACTTCTAAAATTTTATCCATAGAAGCAGTCTTCCTTTTGTTTACCAAGCGATTAGGAAATGGGACAGGAGGAACATAAGGACTATTAGGGATTTGTCCATGTTCAGACGAATCATTTTTAGTTTCCTCAACCAAATCATCTTTAGTTTCAGAAAAATCTTTAGGTTCATCAGACGAACCTGGAACAAGAGGCACACTTGTGTCCTCAACTGAAGGAGAGTTAACATGAGTAATAGATGAGGAAGATTTAGGGACACTCTGTAGGTACTCTCTACCACTCCTAAGGGCATAAACAACATTACATTGGTTAGAGGGCCCTTGTTGGGTCTGACCTTGTACTATATTCAGTGGTGCATTAGTTGGTCCTTGTAAACTAACAGGCTGATGATGCCTAGGGTTAGGCTTTGGTTGACTGGGTAAAGTTCCCTTCTCCCTCTCACGCATAATTGAGACAACTTGGGTAAATTCTCTCGTAAGATTTTGATGGCTTGTCATGAGGAGGGCCGTATTTTTTTCCAAGTCACTTATTCTACTTGCCTCTCCAGTGTTGGTAAACCCAGGGGGTTGCTGATAAGATGATAGGAGAGGGGCCCTAGGAAAACTCGCCTGAGGTCCTACATTTGACCTAGGAAAAGTATTTTGGGAAAAAGATTGTTGTGCAAAGGGAGGCCTTTGGGGTCCAGGTTGACCTTGATTATAGAAATTGGAAGGTCCTACTTGGTTGCCCTGATTCCAAGAGAAATTTGGGTGATTTCTCCATCCTGGATTGTAGGTGTTACTATATGGATTATTCTGGTATAAGGCATTAATACTATCATTAGAAGTGCCCCCAGAGGTGTTGGGGCATTCTTCTATGACATGTCCAGGGGATTGGCACCAAGCACAAATCTTAACCAAATTGATTGATGATGGCTCTCTAGGAACAATAGCCTCAATCCTCTTGATTAGGCTATCCAAATGGGCTTCCTTGGCTACTATCCCATCCACAAAATATCATTTTCCTCCTATGGTTCTTTCACTCTCTTGGGTTGATTTCCACTCATGGGTTTTGTCAGCTAAGTCAAGTAAGAATTCCCATGCCTTTCCTTCATCTGTAAAGGATGTGAATCCCTCAGGGCACATAGACTCTATCATTTGTTTAGTTGGGTAATTAATACCCTCATAAATTATTTGACATAAATGCCATAGGTCTAGGCCATGGTGAGGGCATTCTTGGAGTAGATCCTTGAATCTCTCCATAAGTTTGGAAAATGACTCACTAAGCTTTTGCCTAAAATGAAGGATGTCACTTCTAAGCTTATTGGTCTTGTGAGTTGGGAAAAACTTCTTAAGGAAGACAACTATGAACTGTTCCTATGAGGTTATAGAATTAGTGGGTAACCCATACAACCACTTCTTAGCTTGGTCTTTCAATGCAAAAGTGATAAACCTAAGCTTAACAGCATCATCAGAAAGCTGTTGGATCTTAATTAGAACACATACCTTTTCAAATTCCCTTAGAAATAGGTATGCATCCTCAGAGGTCAACCCATGGAAGTGGGGCAATATAGTGAGGTATTGAGATTTGAGTTCAAAATTATTACCCTGGGCTTGTGGTAGAACTATGCAGGAAGGTTGGGCTGTTCTAGCAGGGTAGAACCTATCTTTCAGAGATTTAGGTGAAGGGTTTTGCTGTTGGTCTCCCATATTAAAGGGTTTTAAAGAGAGCAAACGTATAGGGTCACTACTTGTTGGATCTCTTCTTTCTAACCGATTCTTAGTATTACGTACCCACTTAACACTCATGCAACAGAAAAACTTTCCACAACTAAAGTAAGACAAGCACAAAAGAATGGATAGCAAAACTTTTTGATGATTTTTTTGATTTTTTGATTTTTTTTTTGATTTTTTTTTTGCTTTTGGGAGCTTACCGGCAGGGGATCCGGGGTTGCTCAGGTCAATTCCTGAGGTATCGTGTAATCCATACTAATTGTATCATTATGAAGGCATGTAGTATATCTGTGGTTAGCTATCACTCCCTATGCTATGCACCCTTGCCAATAGGGGTTGAAGTGTTGGATAAGTCATTGTGGTATTTTTGATGAGCCTTTCTAAAGTGCCACTCCCATGGTACGATGTGATTGTTGTCGGAGGCGGGAACTTGTCCGGCGTGGTCGATGTGTTACCAATGACATGACTGCCAGAAGGGGATTATCAGGGGTTTGTTGGGTGACCCATGGATGCATACGGGGACCGGTAGGCTTCTAATCATGGCTAGGGTTTGTATCGCTACGAGGTCAATGTCATTTCTAAGATGAGGGATACAACCTAATGCGCCATAATAGCATTTACCAGACTTAGTTTGTATTGTTAGGTTGATAATAAATAAATGAACTGCATCACGAACATCATGGACTATGTGTTTAATATCTGCAATCATGCATCATAAATTTCTACTGCTATTGACTTGCTTGGATGTGCTTGACCCCACCCCTCACTGAGCGAGTTCGAAAGATCACCCCACGTATACACCCCTTTATAGATGATGATGTAGGTATTGGGGTGCTAATGTTGGGTGATCCAGTATCTTCTGGGCTGGAGTACGGTGTGAGTGACTAGTGGATGCTAGAAGCAGAGGAGCACGACCAGGACTGTGCTTGTGACCACTGTGCTTACTCTGAGTTATGGATTGTATATCATCTTTTGGTACTTTTGGATATAGTTGTGAATTGTATATTTTTGAGATTATAGTATATGTCATGGATGAACATAATAGAATAACTCGGTTATTGCTATTATATTACCATTAGATGTTTTTCCCATTTTATTTATAAATTCCGCTACTATACTCTAATTCCGCTGCTTATATTGGTTTGTGTTGTGAGATTGTGAATATGCTAAGGTACTGCTATCAGAGATCCAGGTAGGTTGTAAGACAGGTATGTGTCTTACTCACACCACCGGTATTCCTAATGGTAAATTGGGTCTACTGGGAGTGGGGTGTGACATGCCTACTTGAAGACCTTCAGATGGAAGGCTCACCATTGATTTCATGGGTAGAAATTAAACTTTGTTTCATTATTTCCCAGATTTTTTATTAGGGTGGGGGGAAGGAACTCCACCCTCACTACTTACACCTAGATATAGCTGGGTGTGAACTCAAGCTGTTTCTATGTGAAAATTCCTTAATATATCAATTCCAGGGCCGATCTGAATCGATCTAGACCTGAATGAACTGGGACTGATCAAGATCCCAATTCAAGTTTTTAAAGCCTGCCACACCAACCCAATATTGGTGATACACAACCACCTCACTAGAGGTGGAGTGGGGCATGTCTCTATCCAACCCACCAGATTGCCATTCCAAATATTTGTAGGGAAAACCACAAAATATGTTGCTTTCAAGCCGTTTACGTTCGGAGACTGAAATAGGCCAATGCTATGGGCTATGAAGTAAAGTAATGTTTGGATAGATCAAATAGTATGAGTTACAGGTAATGGGATTAAGCTTTAAGGAGTCCCCCAACTGTACACCCCCCTTCCCCCATGCCTTTTTCCCTTTTCTTTTGAGCTAAAAATCTGCAAACAAAGAGATGGCCACATGAATCCTATTTTTTCATCGAATCTCTTATTGTTAATGCAAAGGCAATGGAATAGTTATTGACTTGATCATTGATTTTAAAATAAGGAATATTTTGATCAGCTGAAAGATTCGAATTACCTAACCTCAGCACATATTTCAATTCATTGGGAATTAGCTTCATCCATGGTGCTAATTTCTCGGTATCGAGGGCAACAATCAAGCCTTCAGATAAAAGCCGAACTGGGAGAGGACCCAGCCCCTTCTACTTGGATGTGCAAGTCTCCCAATTCCAACAATTCAAATCCAGATAACAGTTAATCAGGAACCGAGGTAATTATTTAATTAGTTAAAATCCCTCTATAGCTATAAATCATTTAGCAGTACCGGTTCATAAAATCCTATTCATCATCTGTTGATAGGTGGAATCTACCCAAATTTGTTACCCAAGGAGGATTTTTTTGGTCAAGCTTTTTACACATTTGATATCGGTCAAAATGATATCGGTTTGGGTTTATTCAGCAACCAATCTCTAGAGGAAATCAAAGCTAACATTCCTGATGTAATTAGCAAGCTCTCCAAGAATATTCAGGTAATTAATAATATTTGAACTGTCTTAATAACCAGGTAAATTCATTATTTCCTAGGCAATAGTGTTGTTGGTGTGTATCTGTTGTTGAGGTTCTTAAGTTTTCATTAATCACAATATGGATTTGTATATTGTGTTGCAATTGGGCCACCCAGCCCATGAGCAAATGGCTTGTAAACTATATTAGGTTAAACCAAAACTGAATTGTCTAACAAACGGGATTAGATAATGAAATCAAGATCGTTAATTTTAATTTTTTTTTTATCAAATGTCCTTTTTCCTTTTTAATTTTTTAGTGAAATGGATGTAAACTTAACATTGAATGACTTAACTTACTATGTCTCCATTTATTGGTTTTAATTAGTTTGTCATTGGTTAAAGGGTTTAGTTAGGTTTAAACCATTCAACTAAATGATCCCAATTTTGAAACCAACATTAGACCACTTCTTAAACGATTTCATGATTTCTATGTCAATGACTTAGTTCGGTTTCGATAAATGATTTATAGTTTGATTTTCATACCCTTATGGATGGATGTGGTTCTAATTTGCAGGCAATGTATGATTTAGGAGGGAGATCATTCTGGATCCATAACACAGTCCTATTGGTTGTTTTGCATATATCCTTACAAACATTCCAGTGAGTAATGCATCTGACATAGATAAAGCTGGTTGTGCAACTCATTATAATGAGGTATCACAATACTTCAATTAGAAGTTGAAGGAAGCTGTTGTGGAAATAAGAAAGCAGCTTCCCTTGGCTGCCATCACATATGTGGACATTTACTCTGTCAAGTACCTCCTCATGAGCCAACCTCAGGACTTTGGTAAGTCATCATCAACTAAAATTTTAGAGAGAGAGAGAGAGAGAGATATAATTGACACATTTGTGATTCTTCTTGCAGGATTTCAGTAACCACTGGTAGCTTGTTGTGGCTTTGGCGGCAAATATAACTTCAGCAATACCGCATGATGTGAGCAGACAGTAGTTGTGGATGGGAAACCAACATTCATAGGATCTTGCGCAAACCCTTCTATTAGAGTTAACTGGGATGGAAGCCATTGAACCGAGGCAGCTAATAAATTTATTGTCGATCAAGTTGTGACTGGAAAATTTTCAGACCCACCAATCTCTTTACAAAATGCATGCAATAGGGATGAATCTTTTGCATAATCAGATTACCCTAGATAGCTAGAGTTTGATCTATCTATTGTTTGTAATCTGTATTGATAATATGTCATGAAATAATAAAGTCTTTTATTTTTACCCTTTAATTAATTCAAGGAAACAAAAACTCTTAAGCGATTTATGAAGGGATGAAGTTGACTTTGAGAAAAAAAGATGTTCTTAGTTGTCCATTTGAAACATCGCTGACATATAGCCATTTTTCAGTTGTGGAATTGCAACTTTCATTCCATTTCTAGATCCCTATTTATCAAGGGAGCTTAGGCTGCTGCTTCTAGTTTAGTTTCAAGCTCTAGACCAACACTTCTTGTGATTTACCTCCGTAAAACAATGTGTTAACCTCCAAGTAATTGATTCAAGAAAGGGACTGAATAACCTCCATTGTTGAAGAAAGTCCCACGGAATAGATTTCCTAAGGACAACCTCCACCACTGTCTGTGAATCACATTCCACCCACAGCCTCTCCTCTCCCATCTTCTTTACATACTTCAGACCAATAAAAAGGGAGGAGAATTCCACTTTATAGTTAGTCATATTTCCAAGCGGGATAGCATAACTAAATAAAACCAATCCAAAACAATTGCAAACCACTCCACCAACCCCTGACTAACCTCGATTTCTCAAGAAACACCCATCTATATTCAACTTGACCAATCCAACAATAGGTCTAGTCCACTTCAGCTCTTCAATTGTAAGAGATGTAGAGGTAAATTTTACCTTTAAATCTAGGCTTCTCGATAGAAGGAAATGGACCATTGACCATGAGAGAAGCTCCCTCACATAAGATGACTCCCCAATATTACTCAAGGCCGCCTTCAAAATTAGACCAGATGGACGCTCGTTCTCATCATATCGTCTTCTAATATTTGAACCGTCTTAATAACCATGTAAATTTATTATTCCCTAGGCAGTAGTGTTGTTAGTGCGTATCTGTTGTTGACGTTCTTAAGTTTTCATTAATCACAATATGGATGATGAGCACATTTATGTGTGAAATCTAAGGTAGTAAAACATGCATTTTATATATTTAGAATGGAGCTACCTTGGGTTTTACTCTCTTTTTGCAGGTTTTATATTTTCAAGGCCTTAAGGACTATCGGGCGCTATATCTTCAATTTTACATGTAAAGAGGTCCTATTTCTTTTCATGGTTGCGAAGAGGACGAAATTTTGAGCAAGATGGACGTGTTCAATTAAAAGTACACGTTCGTTTGGTCACCCATACAAATGATTATTCTTTTTTGATCAAAAAAAGAATAATGGATCAGAACTAAACCGAGATGCAGAACCAGCCCGTTTGCAATTGTCCCAGAGGTACAAGAATACTCCAAATGCCAACAAGGATCGATGGACCACATCCATTAATTCTTAGAAGACGAATGGTTGCGTGGCTTACGTCTTTAAATTCTTAGATGACGAATGGTTAGGACGTTATTTTAGATACATATGTTTAGGACAGTAATTAGAATTAGATCACAACCATTAATCGGTTCACTTTCGTATTATTAAAAGAAATAAAAAAAATAAAGTGGCTGCTTTCCCTGTGTTCGACCCATAGCTACATTGATCCGTACGCTTGTGGTTACATTTTAAATCTCAAACAATGGATTTGTATAATATGTTGCAATTGGGGGACCCAGTCCAAATGCCTTGTAAACTATATTAGGTTAAACCGAAACCGAATTGTTTTATAAACAGGTTTAGATAATGAAATCAAGATCGTCAATTTTAAGTTTTTTTTTTTTTGGTTTATTCGAATGTCTTTTTTCCTTTTTAATTTTTTAGCGAAATGTTTGTAAACTTAACATTGAATGAATTAACTTACTATGTATCCATTTATTAGTTTTAATTAGTTTGTCATCGGTTTAAAGGGTTTAGTTTGGTTTAAACCAGTCAACTAAACGATCTCAATTTTGAAACCAACATTAGAGACTTCTTAAATGATTTCATCATTTCTATGTTAATGGTTTGGTTTGGTTTTGATAAATGGTTTATAGTTTGATTTTCATATCCTTATGGATGGATGTGGTTCTAATTTGTAGGCAGTGTATCATTTAGGAGGGAGATCATTCTGGATCCATAACACAGGTCCTATTAGCTGTTCTGCATATATCCTTACAAACTTTCTAGTGAGTAATGCATCTGACATAGATAAAGCTGGTTGTGCAACTCCTTATAATGAGGTATCACAATACTTCAATCAGAAGTTGAAGGAAGCTGTTGTGGAAATGAGAAAGCAACTTCCCTTGGCTGCCATCCCATATGTGGACATTTACTGTGTCAAGTACCTCCTAATGAGTCAACCTCAGGACTTTGGTAAGTCATCATCATCTAATATTTTAGAGAAGGAGAGAGAGAGATGATTGACAAATTTGTGATTCTTCCTGCAGGGTTTCGGCAACCATTGATAGCTTGTTGTGGCTTTGGAGGCAAATATAACTTTAGCAATACTGCATGGTGTGAGTCGACAGTAGTTGTGGATGGGAAACCAACATTCATAGGATCTTGCGCAAACCCTTCTGTTAGAGTTAACTGGGATGGAAGCCATTTAACCGAGGCAGCTAATAAATTTATTATCGATCAAATTGCAATCGAAAAATTTTCAGACCAACCAATCTCTTTACAAAATGCATGCAATAGGGTTGAGCCTTCTACGGAAACAGATTACCCTTGATAGGTAGAGTTTGTTCTATCTTTTGTTTGTATTATGTATTGATAATATGTCATGAAATAATAGTCTTTTATTTTAACCCTTAATTAATTCGAGGAAACAAAAACTCTTAAGCGATTTATGAAGGTATGGAGTTGACTTTGAGAAAAAAAGATGTTCTTAGTTGTCCGCTTGAAACATCACTAACATAGTCATTTTCCAGTCATTGAATTGCAACTCTCATTCCATTTCCGGATCCCTGTTTATCAAGGGAGCTGAGGCTACTGCTTCTAGTTTAGTTTCACGCTCTAGACCAACAATTCTTGTGATTCACCTCCCTAAAACAATGCGTTAACCTTGAAATAATAGATTCGAGAAGGGGACTAAATAACGTCCATTGTTGTAGAAAGCCCCAAGGAATATATTTCCTAAGACAACCTCCACCACTATCGGTGAATCACATTCCTCCCACAGCCTTTCCTCACCCATCTCCTTTACATACTTCAGATCAATAACAAGGTAGGAGAATTCCACTTATTAGTTAGTTAAATTTCCAAGTGGGATAGCATGATAACTAAATAACACCAATCCAGAACAATTACGAACCACTCCACCAACCCCTGACAAACTTGGATTTCTCAAGAAACAACCATCTATATTCAACTTGACTAGTCCAACAATAGATCTAGTCCACTTCAGTTCCTCAATTATGACAGATGCAGAGGTAAATTTTACCTTAAAATCCAGGCTTCTAAACGGAAGAAAATCGACCATTGACCATGAGAGAAGCGCCCTCACATGGGATAACTCCCCAATATTACTCAGGGCTGCCTTCAAAATTAGACCAGATGGACACCCATTCTCATCATATTATCTTCTATTTCATTCATAGAAAATATGATAGGGAATAAGTAAAAATTCATCCAGCCACGCCTCTTTTAAACGGATTGAGCTTGCCATGGAGGACCACCCTTAAGCTAGCTCAATGAGAGAACTTGGTTGAGGCCATCTAACATTAAAAATATGGAAGAAATTGCACCAGACCTTACAAGCAATTGAACACTCCAAAGTCCATTCTTGCCTCAGCACCGGTTCCACCATCTAAAAAGAATAATCAACGAGGGGTGAGCTTCACAAGCCCAGTGAGGGCTGTACATGCAAGCACACGCAAACAAATGATGCAATGCATGTCAAAATAAATTATATGATGCTTATGATCCGATTTTAACAAACAATACCCAGCAAACAATTACTAAGTCCAAGATAAGGTACCAGTGCTACTATAACATAGATCATATCCCAGGTCCGAAAAACCCATCGGTCACCTCGTAAATGCCTAATGGGTAACCCCACCCTACAACCTCAATCCCAGAAAATCCATTGATCACACCAAGTTGTAGAACCATCACGGTCCCAAAAATCCCCTCGTTCACCCGTGTTCTAAGGTAGCCACGATCTCGAAAAACCCATCGGTCACCCATGTTGCATCATAAACATACCATCTCATGGGATTAGCCATTACCTAACCCCCTACTGGCAAGGGGTTTAGCACCATGGTCTATGAATCTTAACTAGATGCAATCTACATGAATGTGTATACCATCATCATTCATCACACACCATACATACACACATCCTCTGATCTCTAGGCCCAGGGTACCGAAAAGAACCTTAGCCACACTGTGCCCCAAACCATCAATACCATAGTTACAATTATAGACCTCATCCACAAAATCACAATAACTTACCTCACTGACCTTTGCAGTCCAAAACCATTCCTCAACCACATCCTTCCATATTCACAAGTTAGCAATAATAATAGCACAAGATAAATAAGTCCATCATATCAAACAACATGAATAGAAACAATATGACATGTCATTCATTCACACAGTTCATGCAAAAATAGAAATAATGCATAAACACTCTGTAAATAAAGTCAAATATCCACTCACCTCAAAACCCAAATCAGATGTGCAATAGGATTCCTGCAAACAACTTTGTATTCTCACCCGATTGTTTTAGGTTCCTAAACCAATGTGTATTATTTTTGTTAAGCATTTATACACCCAATATGACTATGTATAGGTTCACTGCTGAACCTAAAAATGACTCTCAACAGTGCATATTCAATCCTAATTTAAAGTCTCGGAAAAACCCTCGAACTACCCCTACCCATAGGGCTAATTTGGGTAAACAAGGTAGGGAACATAATCCACAAGGGCAGGGTACTGTCCAGAAAAATTGGGGCTGATTTGGGCTTGAAACACCCTAACCGGTGGGAGACAACAGGTTGGCCGCTTGCTCAACAGGCGGGTCGATTTCTGCAGAATTTTCTCACTCCCAAAGGCTGTTCTGTGGATTTCCTAGGGTTGGGCTGCTCATGGCCAATGGATATTGATCATGGAAACATGGGGATGGTTCCCTAAGGCCTCTAGGGTCCTTTTACAGCCCACAAAACTCCCAATTACATGAATTAAAATTCTGCACTAATGAATTCCCTAATTTACTTTCCTAGGATGGAAAATTCAGGTTTGGGAGCCCAATCCTGAACATGCGGAGCTCAAACCCAATTTATGGTTTGCAGTAGGGTTATGCTATAGGTCTGAAATCTACCAATTGCACAATTTCGGCATAGGAAAATTCTGTAGAATTAAATTTATATAGTCCAATGCTTACCCAACTAGCAAAACTCAAATTTCAGGTTACTCACTTCCACCTTGGGAAAAAACCCCTTGCGTGCAAGGTCTGAACTGAAATTCTGGGAGTATAGAGACCATCAAAGGTTTGTACCCAATTCTAATTACAATTTCAGCAAGCATATTTTATTTATATGGGTGCTACAGCTGGGTTTTCATATCTGGGATGATGAATCCCATGCATGCAGCCTAAAACCTAGCTGTGCATAGCTACAAAGACCAAATACAACCTGTATATTACCTAATTTTTACAGGTACAACATGCATGACTAAATTTATTCAGTCTCTGTATTTAGATTCCACTCAAATCCCATGCATGCAGTCTATGGTTGCGCACTTTGGGTGGCTGCATGCTTAGGAACCAAGGTGAATTTTGTTCCTAGATAATAGAAATACTGTACAACAATTAAGGTGGAAGAATTTTACCTTCTAATATGTGTACAAAAACAATAATATAACAGTAGGAAGTAGGAGAGGGATAGCTACTCCCTTATCTCCTTCTAGTTCTTCTTCTTCTGCTTCTTCCTTCTTCTTCCTTTTTCTTTCTTTTTCTTCTTCTTCTTCCTTTTGTTGCTGTTCCACTGAATTTGTAGCAGAAAATAAGGTGAAACAATAATGGTGGCTTGCTATATAATTCAGCCAAAGGGTCCTAAAATGACTTTACAAAATTTATTTTAAAAACATAAAACTAAAACTAATTAAAATCAATATCTCATCAATGGACCCCACCAATACTGACCTCTACATGTTAGGTAAGTGCCAGGCTCGGGGATGTAGGGATGTGAGCCCCACAAGAGAAACCTAATTTTTCTATATTCTGCCAACCGAACCGACTGGCCGGTTGGCAGCAGGGCATCCCTCTAGTTTATCCATTTTAATCTCATTTGCTGTCCTAACTTTTGGGTTCTTAAGTCCAGCTAATGTAGGACTAGTCCCACTCATAATTGGCTATTTTCTGCTCTTTCCTTGGCTAATAAATTAGCCAAATTCCCTCTCTCCTACTACTATACATATGGATCCATAGCAGAGTAGTCTGCTCTCTTATGCCAACTAGGCTATAAGACTAAGGTCAACTGCTTCCAGTTTATGGTGTTACATGTCTTTCTCGAGCTCAAAAGATGTTCCCTAAGCTTTAGAAGCATTTTAGCTCAAAATGGGTTAATGGTTTCGAATGAAGAATCGACATAGCTCCCGATTGGCTCAGTGAGAACATGATCATCCGAGCTTAAATGAAAGGTGGGAAGACCTTTTGCAAATATAACGCCCGGGCCCCATTAACCTTACACAATATTGTTCTCTTTAGCCCATGGGCCTCTAGCCTTTAAAACACATTGTGCCATGTTAAGGAGACTAGAGGTTGTCGACTAGTCCAGTAATCTCTCCCTAGGCGATGTGGGACTAAAGTCTGCACACCCTCACCATTCTCCCAAGCCCCTTGGTACTTATCGTACTCTTGGTGGGGACACCTCACCGATCTCCCAAGAGGGTCCGACATTTGCCGTATTCTTTGGTATCACAATCTTTGGCCCCCTTAGGCACAAAACATCCCCGTTGTGGCCCCACATGTTGTCAAGGTCTAATCTAATACCATTTATAACATCCCAATCCCATTAACCTTGCACAATATTTCCCTCCTTGGCCCATGGGCATCAAGGCTTTCAAATACGTTGTGCCATGTTAAAGAGGCTAGATGTTATCAATTAGCCTAGTAATCTCTCCCTAGGTGACATGGGACTAAAGTTTGCACGCCCACACCTATCTCCCAAACCCCTTGGTACTAGCCATATTATTGGTGGGGACACTACAATGATCTCCCTGGCGGGTCCGATATTTTCCGTATTCTTGGGTGACTCAACAAATCCAACTAATGATACAAGGTCATCAGACTCAAGGTGTACAACACTTTCTGGGCGGTTACCAGTAGACGCCGAACTGTAGATCTATTATCACTCGATGACCATCTGCCGGTTGATGGTTGAATGGAATTCAGCCTCTATTTTGGTCACCAATAGATTAGACACCTTCTGGTGGAGTTTCTGAAGTTAAATTGGGTTGGACTCTATGTCTATCATCGGTAGGACCACTGGCAGATCATACATCTATTAATGGACAATACTAAACTGTTTTTAAGGAAGTTTAAGGGATTTTTAAATGACCCTTTTGAAACCATTAGACAACACCTACCCTTGTAATTAAGATAGAGAAATTCACCATTCGGTGAGGCTGAGCGGGGCACTTTTCAGGCATTCTTTCATGGAACTTTCTTCTCCAAGTGAACAAACAAAGTGATTGGTGCTATGATTTCTTTTGGGGTGTTATTAAATTTTAAAACTAATGTATGCCATTTCACCCATATGTTTTTAATTATAATCGCATGTATGATTTACTTTCAAATATGTCAAATGTTTGAGTATGAATTGTGGATGGAATGTGATTATGAATGTGTGGGATCCGGTGTGGCTGAGGATAAAACTGCTACTAATCACCACGCGGTTTTATAATGCATTTTGTGTGTATTAGAGCTAAGATTGGGCATGGGTTGTGGTGTGGCTATTGGTAATTCCATTGCAATAATGCCATACTAACTGTATGTATACTAGACTTAGGCTTGGGTATGGGATGCGGTGTTGACAATGGTGATTCTGGCACAACAATTTCCACACTAACTATATCATTACTAAAGACATGCATACTATTGTGGTTAAAAATATATATCCTATGCCATGACCCTTTGTCAATAGGGTGCAATGTTAGATAAACCAATATGGTATGTTTAATGAGACTTTTAAGGATGCCACTTTTGCGGTACGATGTGATTGTTGCTAAAGGTAGAAACTAGCCCAGTGTTGTGGCTATTACACCTTGCTGTTGTTAGAATATCTCCATTTAAGGTTCAAGGTATTGGGTTTTGACCTTTGGGGAGACAAAAATTTTGGGTCAGAACCTGGGAAATTTCGAGGAAACCAGAGAATTTTTCCCAGTTTAGTGGAAACATAGGTTTAGACCCCCAAACAGTGTTTTTTTTTCTTTATTTTTTTAGTAAATCATATTTTAGATGTTTCTAACACGTTCATATCATTAGATTCATACAAAAAACACGTAAAGCCATACTTGTGTGGTGAACCAAAGGTTCGGTAATCATTACACTTTGTTGACTGAAATATGTAATAGATAAATGCATTTTCAAAAATAGAAAAAACGCATTGATGAGCACATTTATGTGTGAAATCTAGGGTAGTAAAACATGCATTTTACATATTTAGAATGGAGCTACCTTGGGTTTTACTCTCTTTTTGCAGGTTTTATATTTTCAAGGCCTTAAGGACTATCGGATGCTATATCTTCAATTTTACACGTAAAGAGGTCCTATTTCTTTCCATGGTTGCGAAGAGGACGAAATTCTGAGCAAGATGGACATGTTCAATTAAAAGTACACATTTGTTTGGTCACCCGTACAAATGATTATTCTTTTCGGGTCAGAAAAAGAATAATGGATCAGAACTGAACCGAGATGCAGAACCAGCCCGTTTGCAATTGTCCCAGAGGTATAAGGAATACTTCAAATTCCAACAAGGATCGATGGACCACATCCTTAAGTGATTAAAGATTTGTTTTTGGTAACAACAACTATCTAGCGTAGTTGGTGAGCTATGGTGTACAAAATTCCCTTGCTCACCAAGAGGTCTCAAGTTCGAATCTCATGGTTGTTTTTTTTTAGAGAATTTTGTTGAAGATTTCCTGTTTTTCACTCACTTAAAGCACTAAGGGCATG
>NW_024868626.1:0-50675 GCF_013358625.1 Macadamia integrifolia | reverse complement strand
AAAAAAAAAAAGGAAAAAAAAGAATGTACAAAGTGGAGTTTAACTGAGAACTCCAAAGACAAAGAAACTGGAAATAAAAATCGATAACCACCCATCCACCTTTGGCATTTCCATAAGCAGAGAGAGAGGAACATGCTAAAAAAACAAACATCCAGCCATAGAAGAAAAACTGAGACTAGGCCCTCCCAAACTCCCCACCTTCGGCATTGCCATTACCAGGAAGGCAAGGACGACCTAGAAGCTCATGTGAAGTGGAACCGAGGTCTTTGTTGGGCATCCACCTACAGTTCAACCTGAATTGAAGAAGGAAATAAAGACACAGCTGATGATACTCCATTTTTTCTACAACTTTCGCGAGGTAATCCGCTATCGGATTTGCTTCCCTAAAACAGTGAGTGAGCTTCCAATGGATAGAAGAAAGATATTGTTGAAGAGAGAGCCATTATTGATGGATACACCAAGGAATAAGGGAGCTATAAACTGCCACAGTTACTGCCATGGAATCACATTCCACCCAAAGATTCTGGATTCCCAAATTTTTCATCAACTTCAATCCAGACACTAAGGCTATAAGTTCAGCTTCATAGTTTTATTGTACTCCCAGAAAGTTACTAAGAGTTGAAATTACCTTTGCATTTTCATCTCTTATCACACCACCCGCTCCTGCTCTTCCCGGATTTCTTAGAGAGCAACATCCACATTCAGTTTGACCCATGAAGGAAGGGGAGCACACCAAAAAGCTTCACAGGGAGAAGGAACTTTTCGAGGAGAAATAAAAACATAATAGGGCATCCATTGAGATGAGGACCTGAAGGGTAGGAACTTGAGACCTAAAAGCTGATACAATCTGCTTAAAAACAAAATCAATATTCATCGTTGATCCGTCATATTTCCTCTTATTTCTTTGATGCCACAAGATATAGGGAATAATCACAAGGCCTACTAGCTATGCATCCTTCAGAGAAACTATCTTCGATTTATCTTTCCACCAAGCTAGAAGATCTGCAATAGAGAGATGATTTTGCCAGGCTATGAACTTCTTTGAAAATTTTCTCCAAATGGCAAGAGAAAAGTCACACTCCACAAAAATATGATCCAAAGATTCCACTGCCCTGTGGCACAACTCACATCGAGAAGATAATGAGATTCCTTTAGCACACACTAAGTCATCTGTTGGTAATCTGTTGTGAATAATTTCCAGCAAAATAAAGATTGGCATGGCAGTAGAAACTTCCCCTAGACCAGCGGTCCCCAAGGAACCTTTATCTTAGATTTTCTAATGTCTTCCCACATTGATTTAACTGAGAAACATCTAGAGGATGTGAGGCTCCAGCAGCAAGTGTCTCCCACTACATTGGTAGGGATGTTTGTTGCAGCTACTTTTAGGATATCTCTGAGAAGGCTTAAGAAGTAGGAAGAGGAAGGTTCTAGGCTCCATTTTCAATAAAGTCAGGTACCATTCTGTCCTGAGGAAATAGACTTTCATGAAGCCCCAATGAATCTTCAATAGACAGATCTCCTAGCCAGCTATCTTTCCAGAACCAAATTTTAGTTTCAGTACCCAATGTCCACCTCTTTTTAGAGGAAACAAAATTCCAGAACTTACGAACACCTGGCCAAACAGATGAAGAAATATAATTAGACTTCAATGCACTCATTTTGGATAGGAATTTCTCCTAAAAAATCTTCCCCATGTTGAGTCTTCGTGCCTGACCTGCCAGGCTAACTAACTCAACATCTCATCATCAACTTCTCGCAATCTTCTTATGCCCAATCCCCCCTCTATTTTTGGTTTACACACAACTTCCCATTTGACTGAGAATTACCTTATAACATCCACATCACCACACCAGATGAAATTTCTCATCCAACACTCCATCTGCTTGATGACTGTAGAAGGCCATTTATGAATTGAAAAGTTATGCAAGGGAATGCTAGAGATGACTGACTTTACCAGTTCCACATGGCCTGCTAGAGAAAGGAGTTTTCCTTTCCCGCCCAATAACCTCCCTTTGATTTTATCCATTAGGGGAAGAAGGGATTCTTTTCTAACCCTTCCTTTTAAGGTTTCAACACCCAAGTAACGAGTGGAAAAATTACAAACTATGATCCATACCACCTAGGCAATCTGATGCTTCCTTCTAGGCAGTAAATTTCCAAAGAACAATTTACTTTTTTCCAGATTTATACACTGAGCTGAATAATTTTGATATAAATCCAAAAAGCATTCGAGGTGTTGTACATACCTTAGGGAAGCATTCATGAAGATAAAGATGTCATCGGAAAAAAGTAAATGGCAAGGAACATATGTACCACGAGGACCAGGCAGAGGCTTTATTTTGTTGGTAATAGCTAAAGACCGAAGACCTCTGCACAACACCTCCTCAGCCAAAATGAAAAGGATTGGAGAGAGAGGATCACCTTGATGGAGACCCCTTTCCACTCCAAAGAAACCCATTGGGCCACCATTAAGAAGGATTGATAATCTTATTTTAAGTATAATTGGTGCACCTAATGACTAAAACCGAACCGGTTAAGAACAAGAAATAAAAAATCCCACGACAGGGAGTCTAATGCTTTCTCAACATCTAGTTTTAAACCAATGCCTCCCCCCTAGTGGTAGTAAACAGCTGGTTTGATAACTCAGATGCCAAGCTAGCATTAGAAGATATCACTTTACCTTTTTGAAAGGCCCCTTGCTCTTCTGAAATCAATTGCGGCAGATAGGCAGTCACCCTGGTCACCAAAATTTTTGAGATAACCTTGCAAAAGAAATTTCCCATACAGATGGGTCTAGACAAACTTAGAGAATTAGTCCCCTCCACCTTTGGAATCAATGAAATGAGACAATTGTTCACCCCTTTTGGAATTTTTCCAAAGATGAAAAAAGAAACAATTGCTCTACAAAAATCATCTCGCACCACATTCCAAGCTTTTCGAAAGAAAGCCCCTCCAATTCCATCTGGGCCAGGCGAACTATCTGGGTCAAGGTCCCATACTACCAATTTTATCTCCTCCATAGATGGGGTTGCCTCCAATCTTGAAGAGTCTTGAGCATCCAACACTGAAGGAATACAATGAAGAAGCTCTATATTCTTAACAAGGGGATTTGCTTTATGAAAAGATTCATAATAATCTGACACGTATTAGCTCAACTGAGACTGGTTAGATAATAGAGAACCATCTTACTTCTTTAGAGATCTAATCCTCTACTTGCTTGCTGTATTTTGTAGACAAATGGAAGAGTTTTGAGTTCCTGTCTCCATATTTCATCCTCCTAATTCTTGACTTTTCCGACCAGAGCTTCTCATGATTTTCCAAGGCCTTTAAATAGGTGGTTTTTGCTTCAGCCTCACGATTAAATAAATTTTTAGACATGCCCAAAGCTTCAATCTCTCCTTGAATCTGGTCTACATTATTTTTAGTCTTCTGGAGCTCCTTATCAAAATTCGGAAACGTGGATCTAGACCACACACCCTTAGCACCGGTTTGAGCCTATTAAGTTTTTGAGCTATAACAAAAATTTGTTGACCCAATAATTCTTCCACCTTGCTGGATTTTATCACAGAGATAAAACCTCCATCTTCCATCCAAAATTTGTGGACTCTGAAAGGAATATTGGATGGATTTGAACTAGCATCAGAGACAATGAGGAGCGGAACATGATCAGGTGCTATATGAGGTAACACTCTTTGAAAACAGTCCTAAAACAAAGAAAGCCAGCTTCTAGAACAAAAACTTATGTCCAACACCACCTCCACCCTACCCTGCCTTCTATTATTAGACCAAGTAAATTTTCTCCCAACAGAAGGAATTGCAAGTGAAGAGTTAGCATTTACCATAGCACTAAATTCTACTGTCGATCCCACATTAAATTGACCTGGGCCTTTTTTTTTGTGGGCATAGAGAGTGGCATTAAAATCACCAGCCAGCACCCAAGGATCCAAGCCAATCGGAAAACTTGATAACTCCATCCGCAGTTCTCTACGAGCTGCTCAAAAGTAGTTGGCATGAACAATTGAGATACACACTCTAGATCCTTGCCAAGAAATACTAAAAGAGAGATGCTGGTCAGAGCCAGCCCTAATAGATGGCCTACTCACAGAGAACTTCCATAGAACCCATAAATTGTCAATTCTATCAGGACAAGAGTTACTCAAATAATCAAATGCATAACCCAATTTATTAAAATAGGAAGCAAGAAATTGAGATACCGCCACCATCGATTCTGTAATGCAAAGAATGTCTGGAGCATGATCTTTCAATAAGATACTCAAGGCTCTTCTACTAGCCTCCTTCTTAATACCCCTAATATTCCAATATAGAATACGCATAAAATTACTGTTTTGAGAAAGAAACTTTGTCAAACTTTGTAGTCTAACCAGTCTTTACAAGTTTTCCTCTAACTGCCTCATCAATTTTGGCAACTTTTGATTGAATCATAATCACCTTTCCCTTCCCAATCTCTGAGACTGGCATGTAGTGAATCACCATATCAGCAGCATCACTCACATAAGCGACATTATGCAGTATCCGTGGTCTGGGATGTGCCCTCAGTTACCCAACAAACCCTCGGTAACCCCTATTGGTAGCCACATCACGATAATCATCATCAGGCACACCAAGCTATTTTTCTCCTCCAATAGCAATCACATCGTACCACAAAAATGGCACTCTGAAAGGGTTCATTGAACATATCACAATGGGTAATCCAACACCTCACCCCTATTGGCGAGGGATCATAACACAATGTAGCTATAACTAGCTAGTCACAATAATATACACGTCTTTCATATTGATATAGTTAGTACGGTAGAACCGAAATTTTAATCGGCCACACTGTATTACATGCCCACACCTAGTCTAGCATGCATGTAGTTAGTATGGCCATAAAATATCAAAATTCCCATCAGCAATACTGCATTCCATGTCCAAGCCACCCACATGCATAATTCAATCAACACTCTGGCAATTACGACATGAGAATTCCTCGTGGCCACATTAGATCCCATGCATATGTTCCAGAATTGAACACACATGATCACATGTGAGAGTAGGCGTTGTGATTAGTCCTAACTGGGGCCTGATCCAATTTTGCAGCCCTCTTTCCTTTCTTCTTCTTCTGAATAACCCATCCACCATTACCATCTTCTCTTTGCCTTGTAGCCATGTTGATAATGTCAACCCATGGACCACCATGAGATTGTCTCGTTTGCACAAGCCCACGCCCTCCAGTGATGGTCACACCACAACGAGTGACATGTCTTTGGGTTTTGCGAACAACATCATGATGGATAGCCCCTTGGAGTGAAGAATTAGCATTGGTATCCCCATCTGGGTCGAGCTCAGAGACCATACCCAATTCCACAGGAACATGGATGATGGGCTCCAAATTATGATTTTCCATCTGCCTACTTCCCAAATTTGCTCACCCCACATCCAAGACAACTTCGAAACTGGGCTGGATTTCCATATAAGGAAGAGTATTATTAGTGGAATGTAATCTCAATTGATCATCCAAAGGGGAAGGTCAACGTGATTGAGGGGTAATATCCTCCAATATCCTATCCACAAATTCACCTTCCTCATATGGTTCCAGATCCCCTTCACCGCCCTCTGAGGAGGCTCCACCCTCTATTGGGCAGCTTTGCCCCATACTGCCACTTCTACCACCCTCAGCGGCAGCCTCACCTTTAGCAAACAAGGGGTTGTTCCTGGCCAGGCTTGCAGATCGATGTGGCTCCTCATCCCTGTAAACTGCACCCGGTATTCTAGATTCCATCTCCAGCTCAACCTCCTTGGCATCAGCGGTCTTCTTGTCTCTACATGAAGCAATAGTGTGGCCAAGTTTTTTGTAAAAACCACAGCGACCCATGCTGCCCTCATAGATAATTTTCTATTTAAACCAGAATAGGGTAGTGGTCTCTTGCTGCCGTCTTTCTACTTGAATCTCATCCACCCTTGTGCCTCCTATTTCCATCTCAACCAATATCTGGGCGAAATTCCTGTATATGACCTTGTTTAGTACGCTGATCAAGCGTCACAGGCCTTCCAGCTGCTTTCACCATAGTCAAAAGAACCTTCTCATGCTAGTAGTCTAATGGCAAGTCAGGAAATCTAATCCAAACCAAAGCTTTATTCACTTGTATCTAATGGATGTTGAAATCTGGGTGCCACCACTGAAGGTTGACATATTGCCCACCCAGCTTGACAGGACTACGCCTCCAAATGGATGCCATATCGCTCTCCGATTCAAACTGGAAAATGGTGTAGCATTTTCCTATGGGAACCATCTTCACCTTCCCTTTGATATTCATCCTTTTCGTAGCCTCATGTCTAATAGCATCCAAGGAAATGTATAAAAAATTAATTCTTCCGATCAGAGCAAAACAATTTTTACCCAGTCTGTCTTCATAAGCATCCTAGGGTACGATTACCTTGGTGGAGGTACCGGCATGGCTAGGATTAGGGAGATCATCGATCTCAAGAAAAATGCTACCAACAGCCCTCGCGTAAGACTTTTGTGGGATTAGAGTCGCAGGCGATTCTGGGATGTCAGAGTCTATCTCTACTTGTTCCACTTGTGGGGATCCATCTAGGTCTTATCCATCGCCCAATGCTTTGGCCTCTTCCAGCACACCAAGGTAGCAGCTTATCGTTCCAAGGAATCTTCAGTGTTGAAGTCTTGACATGTTCTTCATGTCTTGGTGACTTTGCGGTCTTGGATTCTTAAAGTTTAATACGTTTAGTTTTATTTTTCAAGATCGACTTCTTCTACCAAAAATAAACATGTTATTTATATGGCATCTTTAGTTTTATAGAGGGGGATCATTCTCTTCAACAATAATCCGGATTCAACAGACGTAGTTTGGTGACTCTAGCATGGTTATTTCAGTTGAACTTTGAAAGTTAAAAAACATATTAATTATATAGTTTACAATTCTATCAAACTTTGACTCTAGTATGGTTATTTCTATCATCACCCATTCTTGATTCAATATTAATTTTTTGTTCCAGATGCCGCAACATCAATATTCAGATCCTTTTTTTTTTCTTTTTTTTCCTGCTAAAAAGATCCTATATACTAAAATGGAAAAAGGAAATAGAATACAAGCTGGGTCATGAACGACACCAGAAACAACCAACAAAAAAGAAGAGAAGAAGAAAAACCATCCCTACCTTTGGCATTGCCATCAGTAGGGGAAGGTAGACCTAAAATCTCCACTACAAAACATTAATAGAAACGAAACCTAGGCCGACTCAATACATCAACCTGAAGCTTATCCTCCAATGAGCGTGGAAAGACATGGGTAAAAGAAGATGCACTATTCCGAACAACCAATTTGGGCAGATAGTCCGCAATGGGATTTGCTTCTCTGAAACAATGAGTTATCTTCCATTGAATGGCTTGAAGATACGGAATTAAGAAAAGCCAATCCTGATGAATATTCCAGGGAATAGATTTTCTATTCACTGCCATTATGAAAGCTATAGAATCAGATTCAATCCATAAATGTTGAATTCCCAGCTCTTTTGCCGTCATTAAACTTTAACTAACTCTGAAATTCTGTTTCATAATTTGTTCTTACTCCTAGAAAGATCCCAAAAGAAGCTATCACCTTAGCATTTGAGTCACGGATAACACCACTTGCTCCTGCTCTCCTGGGTTAACCAGAGAACATCCATCCACATTAAGCTTGAACCATGAGGGAGGAGGCGCACATCAAATTATCTACAAGGTGTGAGACTTTTTTAGAGAAAAGATTGATACACCCAATGTTCTAGTGCAAATTAGATCCGCCATAGAAGGCACTCTACTCTTACAAGATGGGATTTGGTCTCTCATAGTTGCAATAATCTGCCTCAGGACAAACTCTGTCTTCATTGATTTCCCTTCATACTTTCTTGCATTATGCTGCATCTAAAGAAAGAAGGGCACAAGGATGAGACCAGCCAACCAAGCCTCTTTGCAGGGAGTTGATTACTCTTAGCTTTCCACCACGATACTAAGTCAGAGACCAAAGGCTGAGATACCCAAGAAAAATTAAACCAAGAAGCGAAATTACTCCATATAAACTTGGAATAACTACAGTCCAAGAAGAGGTGTTGTTGAGATTCCAAAGTACTATGGAAAACCCCATGATAAAGAATCAAATGCTTTCCTCACATCCAACTTCAATCCTAAGCCACCACCATGAGTAGAATTGAACATTAAATTGGCCAACTCAGATGCAACACTAGTATTTGAAGAAATAACTATACCTTGCTGGAAAGCACCCTGCTCTTTAGAAATTAGTCTAGGAATCAAGCCACTTAATCTCATTGCCAAGATTTTAATGACAACTTTGCAAAAGAAGTTTCCCATACATATAGGTCTAAAGTATTCAATCCCTCCACTTTTGGGATAAGGGTAATGAAGTTGTTATTTTCACCCTTAGGCAAGTATCCTGAGACAAAAAAAGAGCACGCCTCCGCACAAAAATCATGCTCAACAATGCCCAACACTTCCTGAAGAAGGCACCACAAAATCCGTCCGGACTTGGAGAGCTATCAGGATCTAGCTCCCAAATAGCCCTTTTGATTTCATCAGAAGATGGAGTAGATTCCAACCCCTCTTTATCTTTGTGGAGCAACATAGATGGAATGCACTCAAAGAGCTTAGGATGACAAGACAATGGAACTTCTCAATGGAAAGCTTCATAGTACTCTATAACATATTGACCCAACTGATTTTGACCCTCAACCAGTGATCCATCGTCCTTCTTGAGATTACGAATTAAGTTTCAAGCCCTTCAAGTTTTAGTAGACAGATGAAAGAATTTTGAATTCTTATCACCGTCCTTAAACCATCTATTTCTCGATTTTTCAGTCCAAAGCATAGCATGATCTTCCAAAGCTTTCACATATCTAGTTTTGGCATTTGCCTCACGGGCATACACAGAATCATCCATCCCTAAAATTTCTATTTCCGCCTAGACCACCTCCAATCTTTGTTTCACACCCTAAAGTTCCACTTCAAAATTAGGGAAGTTTTCCATTGCCCAACGCCTAAGGATAGGCTTTAGGCTCTTTAATTTCTGAACCAACCGATAGATCGGTCATCCCCTGATATCTTTCTCCCACTCCCTTTTAACAACCTGGACAAAATCAACATGATCCATCCAAAATCTGTGAAGCCTGAAGGGGGAGTTACCTAGTTTGTGAAATGCCTCTGAGATCATCGAAAGAGGAGCATGGTCAGATGCATATCGGTGTAGAACCCATTGAGAGTGATCTCCAAAGAAGGTAGACCATTCATTATTACAAAATGACCTATCTAAGATAGCCGCCACATGCCCTCGATGCCTATTATTTGTCCATGTGAATTTTAGACCTTGAGAAGGAACCTATAAAAGCGAACGCGCATCTATCATAACTCCAAATTCTGCCGCTGCACCCATATTATACCTTCCCGGACCTTTTTTTTGGTGGGAAGCAAGATAGCGTTGAAGTCACCCATCACTGTCCAGGGCTCTACACCAATTGAAAGACTGGAAAAATCCAACCACAGCTCCCGATGGGTGGCTCTAAAGCAACTCACATGAATCATCGAGATACACACCCTCCTACCCATCAAGTTCAAAGAGAATGTAATTTCTTGGTTCGAATAAGATATAATACAGGGTCTACTAATTGGAACTTTACACAACACCCATAAGTTAGGAATCCCGTCCCTTCAACTATTATATATGAAGTCCGGAGCATACCCAATCTATTAAAAAATAGCGATGGAAACTTGGATACATCTACCATAGGTTCGGCAAGACAGAGCATCTCATGAGAATGATCTTTCAATAAGCAAGACAAGACTCTTCGAGCTACTTTCTTCTTAACCCCTCTAATATTCCAATAGAAAATTTTCATAATAAACAAACTTTAAGAGGCAGCATTGACAGACTTCTTGGTCTGTCCTCTCGTGACTTGTTTCTTTTTTCGATGGGAAACTGAATGCTCCAAATAACTACAATCTTAGGATGGACCATAATCACCTGCCCATCCAACAGTGGTTGTAGGAAAGCTACCCACAACCTGCTCCACCCCACCTCTAGTTTGATTTCTCTTTCTCCTTGGATGAACTGAAGAAGGAGCAGTCATCATATTTTCAGCTTGACCTGCGGCACCCCTGTCGGAGTGTCTAGTTCCCCCTCTTAGACAAACATTGACTTCTTGCAGAGGATCAGGATGGAGGCACTCACGGACCTCCCCCTCCTCTCTTTCATTGTCTCTTGGTTGACTAGAGTTCTTATCCAACATACCAGCACCTAAATCCGATTGGTGCTCCATGGACCCATTTTCCAAATTCATGTCCGATCCCACAACATAATCTGACTCCTCACAATCAAACCCAACCACTAACTCATTTTGAGAATTAGAGTTGGACTCAATAATGTTATCTTGAGAGGATTCGCTTCCCAAAATAAATTCCAAATTTCCTTCTAAATCCTTGGCACATGTGGAAACCACTAAATTCTCCTCATCAATCACATTTGTGATTCCTTGATTCTCTCCCACCGTTTCCATACTGGGCAGTAAAACAACCTCACAAGTTGGCCTAACCAAAAAAGATTGGGAATCTAAATTTGAATTACCTTCCTGATTAGGAAGGTCATCTCCCACACGCCCCACTGAGTTAATTATACCAGATTTGGGTAACACTGAGTCAACTCTATCTTCAACGTAAGTTGCTCCCGGGATCAATACCGCCCTGTCTTATACTCCCCAATGCTCATCCTCTATGCTCTTTAATCTACAAACAGAAAGCTGATGTCCCACTCGTTTACAAAAGCCACAACGAACCATCCTATATTTGTATATCACCTTCTACCTAAAACAGAACTCTTTCATCATGCCTGGCTCTCAATGTTCTACCTGGATTTTCTCAATACAGCTTGAAGACTCCTCTACATCCAACTCAACCAATACTCAAGCATGGTGTCCCAAAATGCCTTGTTTGGTTCTACTATCTAGAGCCACTGGTCTACCCACCGCCTTGGCCATAGACAAAAGAACGTTTTCATGCCAGTATTCCAGGGGAAGATTTGGAAAATGAACCCACACAAGCTTCGTCATAAGCTTGTCGTGTATGTTAAAATCTGGTTTCCATCTTTGAAATAGAATGAGCTAACCACCAAAGTTTAAGGGACTTCGTCGCCATATCTCTGCCATGTCTTCTTCTATTTGGAACTAAAATATAACATAACCTTTGCCAAGAGGATGCATAACAACCTGCTATTTCAATTTCCACTTTTCTCTAGCCTCTCTTCTTAAAACATCCAATGAATGCAAAAGAAAGTTTATGCGACCATTCAAAGCAAGCCTAAATTTCTGTTGGACACTCTTATTGACCAACATCCAGCTCACAGTCCAGCTTGGATGATTCTCTCCAAGATATAGTCAATCCCACAGCTCACAGTCCGGCCCTCTCTAAGATACAGTCAATCCCATAGCTCACAGTCCAGCTTGGATGATTCTCTCCAAGATACAGTCAATCCCCCTTTTGATACAAAGCACCACAAAATCTTTGATCCTATACTGCAGTATCTTCTACAGTTGGAAAGCCAAAAATTGCTATCAGTTATTCTTGGAAGAATTCAATTGTAATAAGATTGTAATCTTTATTTCCATTTTGGTTATGATCTAATGTAATCTCTACAAATACTGCAAACCTAGCTAATGAAAGAAAGTGAACACAATTCAAATTCAATGTGGCATCAAGAGTTCAATAGGTCACCGCCCCTCCTCTTCCTTTTTTTTTTTTTTTTTTCTTTTCTTCAGCATGTCGCTGGAAACTCCATTAACCAACCTCACCTCTCCCTCTCCCTCTCCCTATTTTGGGAAACTGTAGATATGGGTTGTATATTAGGAATTTATATCCCTTGTATTAGTCAAGCATATCACATGTAGAGAGTATAAATATGTTACAAGAGGTTGCCCTAGTCAATCTAAACAGATTTGGAATACAAAAGATTGTGATTAGGTAGGATTCTACATGTGATATGCTTGACTAATACAAGGGATATGAATTCCTAATATGCAGCCTATATATACAGTTTCCCAAAATAGGGACTCTCATCATGTAAACCAAATATAGAGTTTCCTAATGTGGAGAGAACTCCTATATCGGTTAATAATGAGGTTCTTGCATCCGGTTGAGTGGGAAATCAGTCATTGCCAGAGAGAGGCTAACTCTATTGCTGACTTTCTTTCCAAATTTGCTGCACATTTTGATATCTCTAACCCTGTGACGGCTTGGCCGGCTTTGGCCAAGAAGGATGACGCTTCGGGTCGTCCCAGATATAGTATGACTTAGTGTCTTTTTCCTTTGTGATCTATTTGTTGTGTCTCATGTGTGGTTGATGTGGTTGGATCTTCTTTTTCTACTGATGGAAATGTCGACAGTGGATTACGAGGTTGACCTCAGTCATCTTGTTGGCTATTTTGGTGTCTCTTTTTGGCTCCATTCAGTTTGTAAATTATTCCATTTTTTTCTTCTATATTTTATACAAATGATTCTTAGTGAAAATAAATTTAAAACATGTATCGTCTATTTAAATTTTTTTTTCCATTCCATTTTTTATAACTATGTTAAGCAAAAGATAAAATCATATGACCAAGCTATAGGTCAATCCATGGGAAATATATGCTGAAAATAGAATCTGATACACTTAATAATAGAATAAATTAGATTTACATAATATTTGGCTGGATATGTATTGAATTAGTTATTAAAAACTTACCAAATTTGGAAAAAGATCAGCTTTGTATTCCGAAATGTCCAATCATTCCAGCCCCAATGAATCAAATAAAATATCAATTTTATTTTTGGGGGTAAAGATCAAAACTCTATTTAATTATCACATACCAATTGTGTATTTATTTATTGGTTCATTCACTAAAAAATGTAGTTTTTTTATTAGTGTTATTTGTCCCCTACTGCAATATGAAGTGTAGTGGAGACATTGGATCCAATGATCATCAGAGTGAAAATAAAGTGAACATGTTATCACTGAATGATTCCTTATTTTCTCTACTAGTTGGTCTCTTAGATCCTCTGCATTCCGGTTTTTTTCATTGGATTTCTTCTCTTGGAATTTTTGAAAACTTTGAAAGAGTTGTAGAAATAACCAAACACTAAATTTAGTAAATATTTTGTTTAAATTTAGGAATAAAAATAGGAAAACTGTTTCCAAAATTAATGGAAACGAAGAGATATTACTCCATTTATCATTTTAGCTAGTAAGCAGTTCAATACTTATGTTGTCCTCTCTCTCTATATATACTTTGCTAGTTCTCTAAAGTAATATTATCCTCTCTAGTCTCTACTGCTCATCATCTCTTAGTCTCTCAAGATGATAGATTCTTCTCATACCTTTGGTATACTTGTTCTAATGACTCTTTACTATATTGGGTTGTTGTCTTCCATAGTCATTTTAAGTGTTCTGGCCTTGGCTTTGAATACAAGTTGCAATTTTTCGGTAATCTTCAACTTTGGGGACTCAAATACTGATACAGGAGCTGATTCTGCTGCCTTCTCTCTTGTCACCCCACCCTATGGAGACCTTTTTTACCATGCCTACTGGAAGACCTTCAGATGGAAGGCTCACCATTGATTTCATGGGTAGAAATTAAACTTTGTTTCATTATTTCCTAGATTTTTTGTTAAGGTGGGGGGGAAGGAACTCCACCCTCACTACTTATACCTCATAGTTGGGTGTGAACTCAAGCTGTTTCTCTATGAAAACCCCTTCATATAACAATTCCGGGGCTGATCTGAATCGATCTAGACCTAAATGAACTGGGACTGATCAAGATCCCAATTCAGGTTTTTAAAGCCTACCACACCAACACTATATTGGTGATACAAAACCACCTCTATCACACCCCACTCCTGGCAGACCCAACTTACCATTAGAAATACCGGCGGTATGAGTAAGACACGTACCTGTCTTACAAATCTACCAGGATTTCTGATAGCAGTACCTTAACATTTTCACAATCTCACATCACAAACCAGTATAAGTAGTGGAATCAGAGTATAATAGTAGAATTTATAAATAAAATGGGGAAACATCTAATAGTAATATAATAGCAATAACCGAGTTATTAAGTTACATTCATCTATGACATATACTAATCTCAAGAAAATATACAATCCACAATTATATCCAAAAATATCATAATATGATGTACAATCTCACGGGGCGGCATAAGCACAGTGGCCATAAGCATAGTCCTGATCATGCTCCTCTATTTCTGGCATCCACAAGTTGCTCACACCATACTTCGACCTAGAAGATACTGGACCACCCACCATCGGCACCACAATACCTGTATCATCATCTAAAAATGGGGGTAGAAGTGGGGTGAGCTTTCCAACTCGCTCAGTGAGGGGTGGGGCAAGCACATTCAAGCAAGATAATAGCAGTAATAATTTATGATGCATGATTGTGAAAATTAAACACATAGTCCATGATGCTCATGATGCAGTTTATTTGTTTATTTTTCACCTAACAATACAAGCTAAGTCTGGTAAATACTACTACGGCGCATTAGGTTATATCCCTCATCTAGGAAACGACATCGACTATGTTGCAATACAAACCCTATCCGTGATTAGAAGCCTACCGATCCTCGTATTCATCCATGGGTCACCCAGCAAACCCCTGATAACCCCCTTTTGGAAGTCACAGCACCGATAACACATCGGCCACGCCAGACAGGTTTCTGCCTCTGGTAACAATCACATCATACCGTGGGAGTGGCACTTCGGAAAGGCTCATCAAACATACCACAATGGGTTATCCAACACCTCAACCCCTATTAGCAAGAGTGCGTAGCATAGGGAGTGATACCTAACCACATATATACTACATGCCTTCATAATGATACAGTTAGTATGGATTACATGATACCGGAGAGACCTCAGCCACAAAGTGTAATGCATATCCAAAATACAGTCTCAAGTACACGATACCAGAGAGACCTTGGCCACAAAGTGTAACCCGAGACCGTTTACCTAATATAGCATGCAAATAGCATTTGAGTATGGACTATGTAACATCGGCTAGACCTCAGCCACGAAGTGTATCCATTTCCAAATGTAGTCCCGGGATACACGATACCAGTGAGACCTTGGCCACAAAGTGTAACCCGCGACTATAACTAACTCTAATGCACAGAATCAATGCATGAATGCAATATACATACGGCAATCATGGCACCGGTACCACCTCAGCCACGTTGGATTCTGTCTCACACACAAACACACATCCAACATACATACGATGATCACGGTACCGATACCACCTCGGCCACATCAGATCCCATCATACATTCCATATAATTCATATCATGATCGTGAAAAAATGACGGTTTCAATTAAACATATAATTTTAAGCATGTGAGCAATTTAATAAATAATAAACATTTGAAAAATAAACACAGTCTATCCCTCACCTATTATACGATCGATTGTGTTTGGGTTCAAGTACTACCACCGATCGATCAATTCAATTCTGGCTTCGAGGCACGTGCATGTTATTATCCTAGACACAAGGGAATCATACATTAGTACACATCAGAAATTGGGAGGGACCCACAAAGGTCACCCACAAAGGGTATAGACACAGTTCTTAGGTGACAGTACTGTCACCTGAAACACCCACCAAAAATAGGACATTTCCATCGAAAATATCAGTCCTGTTTCGGGTGGAGGTGACAGAGAGCACATTAGGCTCATTTGTCCACCAAAAAAAAACCCACCGGAAATAGCTATAGTGCTTCATGTGCCATATTTTTGGTGGACACAGAAAGGTCCAACTTGAATTGGGGCATTCCGGCTCAGGCCTAATTACCGGGATTTATTCCATAGAGTTTGTTGGGGATGTTCCTAGCATCATTATAAGCCAAGAAAATACTAATTCCACTAAGCCATTTGGGAGATATGTCGATCGAAAGATCAAAACCCTATTTGGTCTTTTGGCATTACATGTTGCCGGAGCTCACCGGGCTTAGTTGAGCTCGGCAACAACACCGGGAGGGTAGAACACCCATCCTACAACCCTAACATGGTGTATACACCAAGATTCCATCCATTCCTAGCTTTTTCTAGGTCAAAATAAAGAGAGAGAGTGGCATGAGAGGTTACACTTACCTCCAGTAGCGATTCCGACAACAAGGCGGTAGCCGGCACCAAGGTAGGCCTTCAATCCCCTTCTCCTTCCTCTTCTTCTTCTTCCTCTCCTACGTTGGGCAGAAGGGAAATGAGGAAATGAATCCTCATTTCCCAACTTATAACTTAAGTTGGGCCTAAGGGTCTATTTAGTTTTGGCCTCTTTTAAACCAATCGGGTTAAAATGAGTTTTGAGACATGAGGACCCACACATTTAGGTCCATAAGGTGCTCACATCAAGAGGAAGGTGTGGAGGATGATTTGGGATCATCTAGAACCATTTACAATGCAAGTGGTGGGACCCACGGGCATCAAAACCTCCACAGCAGCTAGTGTACCCACCAGAAATAGGCACCGGATTCATGTCAAGGCTGCCTCCGGTGGTCAAGACAGCCTGCTGTCTTGACAGCTTACTATCCTATGGTTGGCCTCGCACAGGTGGCTGTCCTCGGACATGCTCAAGGCCTTTCAACAATTATGACGTATACCAAAAATCAAGTGTGGGGGAGTTAGGTCACTTACCGTCTAGAATCGGAAGGTATGAACCCCCTCCAATTAGACAAGCATACAATGCATGAACATGTGGGGTCATCCCTACCCCTTCGGCAATGCGTAACTATGAGCCAAAACCTAGTCATACTTCTAATCTCTGATCAGAGGCCTATCACAATAGTTTTAAATTATACTGGATTAGGGCACGGGTGTAACATACCCCCCCCACCTTACAAGAATTTCATCCTCGAAATTGAGCATACCTAGAAAATCAAACAATCTAGGATACTACTTCATCATTTCATCTTCTCGCTCCCAGGATGCTTCTTGTTCGGGGTGGTTCATCCATTTCACCTTGACGAAGGAAACGGTGCGGTTAAGAAGAACATGGTCCTTCCGATCAACAATCTTCTCTGGATACTCCATATAGGTAAAGTCCTCATCTAGCTCACGGGGGTATGTTAGTCAAGACATGAGTCGGGTTAGAAGTGTACTTCCTCAACATAGATACATGGAAGACATCATGTGTACCTTCCAACTCTGGCGGCAAGGCTATCCGGTAAGCCACCAGTCCGATCCTCTCTAGTACATCATACGGTCCCATAAACCTTGGACTAAGCTTTCCCTTCTTGCCGAACCGCATCACCCCTTTAACTGGGGAGGTTTGCAAGAAGACCTTGTCTCCAATGCAAAACTCTAGATGTTTCCTCTTAACATCTACGTAGCTCTTCTGTCTAGACTGAGCTGCCTTGATCCTTTCTCTGATCACATTCACTTTCTCACCAGTAGCCTATATCAAGTCTGGACCCAAAATATGCCGCTCACCAACCTCATCCCAATAGAGTGGAGTCCAGCATTTCCTTCCATACTGCGCCTTGAATGGGGACATCCCGATGGTGGCCTGATAACTATTGTTGTAGGAGAACTCAATAAGGGAAATGTGCTCATCCCCACCATAACTCAAATCCAAGGCACATGCTTGGAGTAGGTCCTCCAATGTCTGAATAGTCCTCTTTGACTGACCATTGGTTTGAGGGTGAAAGGCAGTGCTGAAATCCAATTGTGTGCCTATAGCCTTCTACACACAGGTCTAGAAATTGGAAGTGAACCTAGGATCTTGATCAGAGATGATACTGATTGGTACACTATGTAACCTGATGATGTTATCCACATACAACTTGGCCAACTTGTCTACAGAAAATATGATCTTGATTGGGATAAAGTGAGCTGCCTTTGTCAAGCGGTCTGCAACTACCCAAATGGCATCCATACCCTTCTGTGTATGGGATAGGCCTGTGACGAAGTCCATGGTAATATTCTCTCATTTTCACTCTGGAATAGGCAGGGACTGAAATAACCCATAAGGCCTCTACCTCTCAGCCTTGACTTGCTGGAATGTGAGGCATCTAGACACATGCGTGGCCACATCATTCTTCATTCCTCTCCACCAGTAGGAGCCTTTGAGATCCTTGTACATTTTAGTGCTGCCAGGGTGAATGAGTATAGAGAGCTATGTGTCTCTCTCAAAACTGTCTCTCAATTCAGCATCACTGGGCACACACAACCTCCCTTTGAACTTGAGGATCCCACTTTCAGTCATCGAGAAATCTGGGTCCTTTTGGGTTCCTTCCTGGCATTCTGCTATCAGCTTCTGTAGCTCTGCATCAATAACCTGAGCTGTAGTGATCCTATCCACCAGACTAGGTTGTACCACCAATGCCGATAGTGATAATGTGACACCCTCTACTAACAGCTCCAAGTCTAGCTTCCTGGCCTCCTCTAAGAGATAATCATTGGTGGTCAGTGATGCCAGAGTCAGTGACTGGGATTTTTGACTAAGTGCATCAGCTACCACATTGGCATTTCCTGGGTGATAATAAATAGTACAATCATAATCCTTCATTAGCTCCAACCAACTCCTCTGTCTCATGTTGAGCTCCTTTTGGGTGAAGAAGTACTTGAGGCTCTTTTGGTCACTAAAGATCTCACTCTTCTCACTATACAGGTAGTGTCTCCAGATTTTTAGTGCAAAAATCACAGCTACCAACTCCAAATCATGGGTGGGGTAGTTCTAATCCTTCAACTAACGGGATGCATAGGCAATGACTTTCCTGTGCTGCATCAATACACAACCCAATCCCAGCTTGGAGGCATCACTATAAACAACCATACCACTTGTACAGGTCAGAATAGTAAAAAATGGAGCTGACGCCAACTTTTGCCTTAGCTCCTTGAGGCTTTTCTCACAAGCATTAGACCACTCAAATTTTACACCCTTCCGTGTGGGTTGGGTCATTGGAGTAGCAATACGAGAGAAGTTCTCAATAAACCTCCTATAGTATCCGACCAATCCTAGAAAACTACGTATGTCTACTACACTCTTAGGAGTCTCCCATTCTAGAACTGCCTTCACCTTGCCTGGGTCAGCCTCTATACCCTTGGCTGAAACAATGTTGCCTAAGAATGCCACCTATGACAACCAAAACTCGCACTTGCTGAATTTGGCATAGAGTTGCTTCTCTCTCAGCCATTGCAGTACCAACCTCAGGTGAACAGCATGTTCCTCTGCACTCTTGGAATAGACCAAAATGTCATTAATGAACACTATCACAAACTTATCTAAGACATCCTGGAATACCTGGTTCATCAAATCCATAAATGCGGCCGGAACATTGGTCAACCCAAATGACATTACCAAGAACTCGCAATGTCCATACCTTGATCTGAAGGCTGTCTTACTAACATCATTGTCCTTGATCCTGAGCTGGGGGTAGCCTGATCTAAGGTCGATCTTAGAGAACACCTTGGAACCCTACAACTGATCAAATAAATCATCAATCCTTGGCAAAGGTTATCGGTTCTTGATAGTTAGCTTATTAAGCTCCCAGTAATCGATGCACAATCTCATACTTCGATCTTTCTTCATGACGAACAAGACCAGTGCTCCCCATGGTGGCACACTAGTTCTAATAAATCCCTTCTTCAAAAGATCTTGAAGTTGCACTTCTAATTCCTTCAACTCTGTGGGGGCCATACGGTAAGGGGCCTTTGATACTGGTGCCAAACCGAGGAGTAGGTCTATAGCAAACTTTGTCTCTCAGTCCGGTGGCAAACCTGTCAAGTCATCTGGGAATACATCGGGAAATTCCCTCACCACATCTAGCTCGATTAATGGCCTAATCTCTACCTCAGTATCCCTCATAGATGCTAAGTAGCCTTAACATCCCTTATCCAATAGCTTCTTCATCTGGAGTGTGGATATAATAACTTTCTTGGGTATCTTGGGCTTATCCCCTTAGAACATAAACTCATCATCATCATGAGGTCTAAAAATGATAGCTTTCTCCTCACATAGCACACTGGCTCTAAGTGGACAACCAATCCATTCCTAAAATCACACCGAAGTCGGTCATATCCAACTCGATCAAGTGAGCATTCAACTCATGATCACCTATAGTCACTAGGCAAGGCTATAAATAGTTCAAACCCACTACACTTCCTGTAAGGGTACTCATAGCCAAACATTGAGTCAGTCCCTTAGGTGAAATTCCCATCTTCTTTGTAAATGCCGGTGACACAAATGAATTCGAGGCTCCTGATTCAAATAACACATTTACAGGAAATAATGATATCAATAATGTACCTGTCACTACACCGGGTGCAGCCTCAACATCTTCTGCAGTCATAGCAAACACTCTACCCTATGGTCTCTGGCCTTGTAGGGGTTGTGTTGGCCTAAGGGCTAAATATGTCTACTGGCACCTAGATGGCATAGTGTAGGGTGCATCACCTGGCCTTCGGTGGGGGCAGGTCCTCGCCATGTGGCCCGACTGATCATAATGAAAACATCTCGGGCCCAATCCCAAAGACTGTGATACTGCACTAGATTGGGAGGATTGGGAAGTCTGACTAGCATCAGGCCTCCTAAACTGCACTAGAGTTGGGTTGGCGTAAGGCACTCGGAAAGTTTTGCTGCCTCCTCTAGAATTAGTAGATCCCATTGGCCTCTTTCCCATTCCTTGCTGAGCCGTGTCGTTATCCCTATGCTGGTCTTTAATAGACTTGGCCACTTGGACCACCTCAGCATTGGTTTGCAGTTTCAAACCCACAATGGTTGACCCAATACTTGGCCTCAACCCTTTCTCAAACTTCTTTGCTTTGGCTCTATCACCTCTGAGATGCTTAGGAGCAAAATGGAATAGCTTCTCGAAGCGTTGCTGATATTCGAGCATAGATCGGGAACCCTGAACCAACTGAGAGAACTCACTCTCTTTCCTATCCCGAAAGCTTTCTGGAAAATAATTCTCAAAGAAAGCCCCTTTGAAGTCTGACCAAGTAGGGTTCGGGTTACTAGCCCTCAGAATAGGCTCGGTGGCACTCCACTGCTTCATTCTGTAACTGATAGGCCACACATAAAATTTTTTTCTCATTAGTGTAGCCCATCAATCTAAAAACGTTATCCATTCCACCAATCTATCTTGATGGATACAATGGGTCTTACCCCACCTTGGAGAAACATGGGCCCCTAAGCCATTGAAACTTCTCTGTCATCTTTGTCAAGTCTGTCCAGCCCTCTACATGGGCTTGAGATTGCTCTGGCATCGGATCTTGCACATACCCATGCACTTGTGCCCCACTAGATGTTTGAAGGGTAGCCGATCCAGTGGGTATTGGAATGGCTGTCGGTGGAGTAGGAGGTGCGGGCGGTGCATTGCGGGCTTCCATTGCTGCTTGGATTCTATTATCCATCCCAGCCATAAACTGATTTTATCTTTCTTCCACTTCTTGCATCATGTTATTCATGATAGATGCCACATCCTGGGCCGTAAGTATAGGCGAGGCTGGAGGTGTATTGTGGGGTCTACCCCGATTTCGATTTCGTGTAGGGGAAGTAGGAGGTGACGGGCATGATTGGGATCGGAATTGTGTGTTCTAACATGACATGATTCCTATTAAGGAATCTGATTAGTACACATGCATAAATAAGGTTACATGTAATTGGAACACACGTATACACAGTGGGTCCCACACATATACCATAGTCAAAATTAGGGTTAGGGCATGCATAAGTGGGATCCACACATATTAAGATCTGATCGTGCACACATCCCAAAGTAGCACACCATCAAGGACCCAAATAAAAACTTAGGTTTGAAAATTTAATATGATTTATTTTTTAATTGAATCCACCAAAAACAGGGAGTTAAACTACCAAAAATATGGATTAACCCATCGGAAATATCATTGGTATTTCCGGTGAGCAAAATAGGGGCTAAAACCAATTTTTCCCTTTCACCGAAAACAGGCACCAGAAGCATGCCCAGTGTTTCTGGTGGCACCAAATTGGCCATAAATTGGCTTGGGCCTTGGGTTATTCACACAAAACCCTATTTTCTCTTGTCAGAAAGGTGTGGAAATAGCCAAGGAGCCTTTTGCTACCCATTCCCTAACTTCCTTGTGCTATTTCGCAATCAATTGGAGCTGCATTCGCATCCAAGGTATGTTTTCTCTCTTTGAAACTTAGTTTTTTGTGATTTTCTTCTCTGTGAGTTTTGCATTAGACATTTAACTAGGTTTTCCATTCCAAATCCTTAGGGATCATCTTGTGAAATTGTCTGGACACCATGTACGTACCCGATGTGCTCTTATACAAGAGGAGCAAGATGCCACTGAGCAGTTCAACCCAATCCTGTTCCGCTCTGTGGTTGAGCGAGACCGTTGGGAGTTCTTTAAGGTTTAAGCACCACAACGTCAACCCAAGAGTTTATGTGAGAACCAACAACTTTCATGCATTCTGTCTTCGTCAACGGTTTGAGGAGATCATGTGGTACTACATCCTAAAACCAATCGATACTACTATGCCACCCTGGTCAGGCTATTCTACTCCAACATGGAATGCGTGAACCAGGGTACTGAAGAGATGTGGATCACCTCCTACGTGAAGGGGGTGGAGATCCCCTTTGACATGGGGTAGCTGACAAATATTTTAATGATCAGCAATGCAGGTGATCTAGTGTACTGCCCTCCTCGAACTCCGGTATATGAATTTTAGAGTCCCGACACCTTCCAGGAGATCAATGACATGTTGACTAAGGAAGCCATAGGATGGAACTTTTAAGTCAACTACTTTGCCACTCCAAAGGTTGTCTACTATGCAATTCATCTAAATGTCCTCCCCACCTATGGACATTATAATGAGGTATCTGCTATGAAAGTCTACGTGACATACTGCATGTACATGGGGGTACAGATACGCTGGCCTTAGCTCCTAATGTAGACCATGGTAACTAGGTCTGAAGGGTAGGATCATCGAGTAGGGATCCTATGCTATGGGAGGATATTAACTGACATCTTCTGCCGCTTTGGGGTGGACTTGGAGGGCGAGGCACAATTGGGTGAAGAGGTCACAGACTTCAACCAAGACTCACTGAGGAAGATGACCATAGATTTAAGGGAGGTGACACCTATCCCAGGAGAGGGTTAGCAGCCTATAGAGATAGAGGGTGGCGGTGTCGGTGAGGCAGGAGAGAAGCTACTGGGGTTAGTGGGGCTCCACCACTTGATCCCCAGGCTATGGGTATCTATGGCGGCTTCTACATCTTAGAGCACTAGGGCTGCAAGGCCTTATGGTCTCAATGATGATATGGCCCATCTGGATACCACTATATCATTGATGAGGAGTATGGACAGCCGCCTTGAGAGCATGGACAGGACCTATTGTCTTATGGACAATAGAGTGGCCTCCCTAGAGGCATAGATGCAGGCGATGGTCTTCCACCTCGGCATTCCGATGTCTCCTCCAGGAATGCATGGTCTGAACAAGGCTCAAGGCCAAAAATAGAACCAATAGCAATAGTAGCAGTAGTAAGAATAGTGGCATCTTTGTCACTGTAGCCTTTAGGATTTTGATTTTCCTATTTTTATTTGAGTCTAATGTTTTTAGGTTCAGTTGAACTTTTTCATTATGTCATTTGCTTCAGTTGTTTAATTTCCTAGACTTAGGCTAGGTAGGATTTCTTGCTTTCGGTACTTTAATTTTTATAAAAAGTGTAAGCTATGTATTCAATTTCTTTATTGTAATGAAACGACTTTAACACCTATACTTGTCTCCTAAAGTACAATTGCTATTATTGTTGTCTTGAGATTTTTATTAAATCCTAGTTTCCCCAAAATCATGGTTTGGCTGAGATTGTGAGTTAAGGCAGAGATTCACGCTCTGATACCATATCTGTCACACCCCACTCCCGGCAGACCCAACTTACCATTAGGAATACCGACGGTGTGAGTAAGACACGTACCTGTCTTATAAACCTACCAGGATCTCTGATAGCAGTACCTTAATATTTTCACAATCTCACATCACAAACCAATATAAGCAGCAGAATAAGAGTATAGTAGTGGAATTTATAAATAAAATGGAGAAACATCTAATGGTAATATAATAGCAATAACTGAGTTATTCTGTCACATTCATCAATGACATATACTATAATCTCAAGAAAATATACAATCCACAACTATATCCAAAAATATCACAATATGATGTACAATATCATGGTGCTGCGTAAGCACAGTGGTTGCAAGCACAGTCCTGATCGTGCTCCTTCGTTTCTGGCATCCACCAGTCGCTCACACCATACTCCGACCTAGAAGATACTGGATCACCCACCATCGGCAACATAATACCTGCACCATCATCTAAAAAGGGGTGTATTGATGAGCACATTTATGTGTGAAATCGAGGGTAAAAAAGCATGCATTTTATATATTTAGAATGGAGCTACCTTGGATTTTACTCTCTTCTGTAGGTTTTGTATTTTAAAGGCTTTAAGCATTATCAGATGTCATATCTCTCCAACAACAACTACCTAGTGTAGTTGGTGAGCTACGGTGTGCAAAATTCCCTTTCTCACCTAGAGATCTCAAGTTCGAATCTCATGGTTTTCTTTTTTTGGAGAATTTTGTTGAAGATTTCCTACTTTTCACTCACTTAAAGCACTAAGGGCATGGAGGGGATTTCCACATCAAATTAGAAGCAAGGAAAATTGTGGAAGTGTTCCTGCGCAAGAAGAGAAGAAAAAAAAAGGAGAAATAAATCTTGTCCAAATCTTCTCTCTCCTCCACATCATCACCAAAAGATTGTCCAAATCACACATAGCAAGAAGAAAAATCGTCCCTTGGAGGGAGAAAAAGAAGAGAAATAAATTTAAAAAAAAAAAGAAAGAAAATAAGCAAAAAGAAATTATAGGAAATTTCTCCAAGTTTATTTCTCTCTTCTCTCTCCTCCACCTTAGCACTTTTGGTCACTACCAATTGTGGGTTTCTCCCTTTTAGGAAAGAGAAATTTGTTACCCTACCTCCCCATTCCCTATAAATACAACTCATGTAAGAGGAGGGGAGACACTTCATTCTTCTTTTAGGTTTTTTTTAGTTGCTCTATCTCTTTCTCTAGTTTCCTCTGTCTTTAGCTCTAGTTCTAGGTTTATGTTTTAAACACTTTTGTAAGTTCTTTTTATTCAATTAATGCAAGCACTTTTGTTTTTGATTCAGTTTTTTTATTTTTATTGTTTAGGCAATTGAAGTTGTAATTTTCAAGTTCTAGTTCTAGGCTTAGTTATAGGTGACAAGAACAAGCTATGAAGCATGTCTTTCAAGTTCCATTTTTTTTTTCTTTAGATTTGTTTTCTCTAGTACTAAAAATTTTAGATTTGGTTTATTCCAGATCAGGTTTTTAGTTTTGGTAGTATCTCAAATCGATCAAGTTTGTAGTTCAAGGGTTTCAAGTAAGTAGGCTCCCTCAATAGTCTTCTCTCCCCCCTCTCATTCCCTCTTCTAACTACCATTTCTTTATTAATTTAGGATTTTAATTTCAGTCGTTACATTATTGCTATCCCTTTCCCCTAAGGTTCATGGCTAGTGTATGTGTTGGCTTTGCCCCTTCTAGCCATAAAACCATAAATTTATTGCTTTTATTTTAATTATCTCCCTTTCCCTAAAGCCAAGTAGAGTAACCGTTGTAAGAGTGACTCTCTGGTCAAGTAGGGAAGCTCATATTATGATGCATCTCTTGGTCTAAGTGGAGAAACTTACTTGTGAGTCTCTCTAGCTTTCTCCCCTTTCTTTTACTTTATTTTTATTTCAGCATTTTTTTCCTTTATTGTTTTTTTTTAAATTGCGTGGGTTGTTTATTTTCAGTTATTTATTTATTTAATTTTAATTACTTGGTTTGCGTCTTTAAATTCTTAGATGACGAATGGTTAGGATGTTATTTTAGATACATATATTTAGGACGGTAATTAGAATTAGATCACAACCATTAATCGGTTCACTTTTGCATTATTAAAAGAAGTAAAAAAATAAAGTGGCTACTCTCCCTGTGTTTGACCCGTAGCTACACTGATTCATACGCTTGCAGTTACATTTAAAATCTCAAACATGTATACTTGGGGTGTGCTTTTCAACTTGCTCAGTGAGGGGTGAGGCAAGCACATCCAAGCAAGATAATAGTAGTAATATTTTATAATGCATGATTGAAAAATTAAACATATAGTCCATGATACTCGTAATGCAGTTCATTTGTTTATTATCCACCTAACAATACAAGCTAAGTCTGGTAAATGCTACTACGTCGCATTAGGCTGTATCCCTCATCTCAGAAACGACATTGATTACATAGCGATACAAACCCTAGCCGTGATTAGAAGCCTATCGGTCCCCGTATGTATCAATGGGTCACCCAGAAAACCCCTGATAACCCCCTCCTGGTAGTCACGACACTGGTAACACATCAGCGACGCCAGATAGGTTCCCGCCTCCAGCAACAATCACATCGTACCACGTGAGTGGCACTTTGGAAAGGCTCATCAAACATATCATAATGGGTTATCCAACACCTCAACCCCTGTTGGCAAGGGTGCGTAGCATAAGAAGTGATACCTAACCACATATATACTACATGCCTTTATAATGATACAATTAGTATGGATTACACGATACCGGAGAGACCTCGGCCACAAAGTGTAATCCATCTCCAAGTATAGTCTCGGGTACACGATACCAAAGAGACCTTGACCACAACGTGTAACCCAAAGCCATTTACCTAATCTAACATGCAAATAGCAGTTGAGTATGGAATACGCAACACCGGTAATACCTCAGCCACGAAACGTATCCATTTCCAAATGCAGTCCCGGGGTACATGATACTAGTGAGACCTTGGGCACAAAGTGTAACCCCAACTACAACTAACTCTAATGCACATAATCAATGCATGAATGAAACATACATAAGGAGATCATGGCACCGGTACCACCTCAGCCATATCGGATTCCATCTCACACACACACACACACACATCAAACATACATATGGTGATCACGGTATCGGTATCACCTCGGTCACATCAGATCTCGTCATACATTCCATACAATTCATATCATGATCGTGAAATGAAAATTTCAATTAAACATATAATTTTAAGCATGTGAGAAATTAAACAAATAATAAACATTTCAAAAATAAACACAATCCATCCCTCACCTATTTTATTATCAGTTGTGTTTGGGTTCTAGTACGACCACCGATCGATCAATTCAATTGTGGCTTCAAGGCATATGTACATCACTATCCATACACAAGGGAATCATATGTCAGTATGCATTGGAAACATCGAGAGGGACCCAGACAGGTTACCCCCATAGGGTACAGACATAGTTCTTAGGTGATAGTATTGTCATCAGAAACACCCACCAAAAATAAGGCATTTCCACCGGAACTATTAGTCCTGTTTCTGGTGGAGGTGATAGAGAGCACATTAGGCTCATTTTTCCACCAGAAACAACCCATTGGAAACAACTATAGTGCTTCATGTGCCATATTTCCGGTGGACACAGAAAGGTCCAACTCGAATTAGGGCTTTTCAGCTCGGGCTCGATTGCTAAGATTTATTCTGTAGAGTTTATAGAGGATGTTCCTAGCATCATTCTAAGCCAAGAAAATTCCAATTCCACCAAGCCATTTGGGAGATATGTCGATCAACAATCGAAATCCTAGTTGGTCTTTTGGCATTACATGTTGTCGGAGCTCACCGGGTTTGGTTCAAGCTTGACAACAATACCAAGAGGGTAGAACACCCATCCTACAACCCTAACATGGTGTATACACCAAGATTCCATCCATTCCTAGATTTTTCTAGGTCAAAATGAAGAGAGAGAGTGGCATGGGAGGTTGAACTTACCTTCGGCAACGATTCCGGCAACAAGGTGGTAGCCGGCACTAAGGTAGGCCTTCAATCCCCTTCTCCTTCCTCTTCCTCTTCTTCTATTCCTCTCCTACATTGGGTAGAAGGGAAATGAGAAAATGAATCCTCATTTCCCAACTTATAACTTAAGTTTGGCCTAAGGGTCTATTTAATTTGGGCCTCTTTTGAACCAATTGGGTTAAAATGAGTTTCGAGACATGAGGACCCACACATTATTAGGTCCATAAGGTGCTCACATCAAGAGGAAGGTGTGGAGGATGATTTGGGATCATCCAAAACCATTTACGATGCGAGTGGCGAGACCCACAGGCATCAAAACCTCGACAGCAGCCAGTGTACCCACCAGAAATAGGCACCAGATTCATGCCCAGGATGCTTCTGGTGGCTTGTTTTGGGTGGTCAAGACAACCTGCTGTCTTGACAGCTTGCTGTCCTATGGTTGGACTCGCACAGGTGGCTGTCCTCAGATATGCTCAAGGCCTTTCGGTAATTATAACGCATGCCAGAAATCAAGTGTGGGGAGTCAGGTCACTTACCACCTGGGATCGGAAGGTATAAACCCCCTCCAGTTAGACAGGCATGCACAGCCACGAGCCAAAACCCTGTCGCTCTTCCGATCTCTGATCCGAGGCCTATCATAATAGTTTCAAATTATACTGGATTAAGGCACGGGTGTGACAACCTCACTAGAGGTGGAGTGAGGTGAGTCTCTATCCAACTCACCCCATTGCCATTCCTAATATTTGTAGTGAAAACCACAGAATATGTTGCTTTCAAGCCGTTTACGTTGGGAGACTGAAATTGACCAATGCTATAGGCTAGGAAGTAAAGTAGTGTTTAGATCAAATAGTATGAGTTATAGGTAATGGGATTAAGCTTTAAGGAGTCCCCCAACTGTACACCCCCCTTCCCCCTGCCTTTTTCCCTTTTCTTTTGAGCTAAAAATCTACAAACAAAGAGATGGCTACATGAATCCTATTTTTTCATCGAATCTCTTATTGTTAATACAAAGGAAATAGAACAGTTATTGACTTGATCATTGTTTTTAAAATAATGAATATTTTGATCAGCTGAAAGATTTGGATTACCTAACCTCAGTGCATATCTCGATTCATTGTAAACTAGCTTCATCCACGGGGCTAATTTCACAGTATCGGGGGCAATAATCAAGTCGTCGGATAAAAGCCAAACTGGGAGAGGACCTAGCCCCTTCTACTTGGATGTGCAAGTCTCCCAGTTCCAACAATTAAAATCCAAATCATAGTTAATCAGGAACCGAGGTAATTATTTAATTAGTTAAAATCCCTCTATAGCAATAAATCATTTCGCAGTACCGGTTCATAAAATCCTATTCATCACACAAATTTGTTACCCAAGGAGGAGTTTTTGGTCAAGCTTTGTAATCATTTGATATTGGTCAAAATGTTATCGATTTGGGTTTATTCAGCAACCAATCTCTAGAGGAAATCAAAGCTGACATTCCTGATGTAATTAGCAAGCTCTCCAAGAATATTCAAGTAATTAATAATATTTGAACCATCTTAATAACCAGGTAAATTCATTATTTCCTAGATAGTAGTGTTGTTGGTGTGTATCTGTTGTTGAGGTTCTTAAGTTTTCATTAATCATAATATGGATTTGTATATTGTGTTGCAATTGGGCCACCCAGTCCATGAGCAAATGGCTTGTAAACTATATTAGGTTAAACAAAAACCGAATTGTCTAGCAAACGGGATTAGATAATGAAATCAAGATCCTTAATTTTAATTTTTTTTCAAATTTATTTTTTCCATTTTAATTTTTTAGTGAAATGGATGTAAACTTAACATTGAATGACTTAACTTACTATGTCTCCATTTATTGGTTATAATTAGTTTGTCATCGGTTTAAAGGGTTCAGTTAGGTTTAAACCATTCAACTAAATGATCTCAATTTTGAAACCAACAATAGACCACTTCTTAAACGATTTCATGAATTCTATGTCAATGGATTGGTTTGGTTTTGATAAATGATTTACAGTTTGATTTTCATACCCTTATGGATGGATGTGGTTCTAATTTGAAGGCAGTGTATGATTTAGGAGGGAGATCATTCTGGATCCATAACACAGGTCCTATTGGTTGTTTTGCATATATCCTTACAAACTTTCTAGTGAGTAATGCATCTAACATAGATAAAGCTGGTTGTCCAACTCCTTATAATGAGGTATCACAATACTTCAATCAGAAGTTGAAGGAAGCTGTTGTGGAAATGAGAAAGCAACTTCCCTTGGCTGCCATCACATATGTGGACATTTACTCTGTCATGTAGCTCCTCATAAGCCAACCTCAGGACTTTGGTAAGTCATCATCATCTAAAATTTTAGAGAGAAAGAGAGAGAGAGAGAGAGAGAGAGAGAGAGAGAGAGAGATATGATTGACACATTTGTGATTCTTTGTGCAGGATTTCAGCAACCACTGGTAGCTTGTTGTGGCTTTGGAGGCAAATATAACTTCAGCAATACCGCACGATGTGGGCAGACAGTAGTTGTGGATGGGAAACTAACATTCATAGGATCTTATACAAACCCTTCTGTTAGAGTTAACTGGGATGGAAGCCATTTAACCGAGGTAGCTAATAAATTTATTGTCGATCAAATTGTGACTGGAAAATTTTTAGACCCACCAATCTATTTACAAAATGCATGCAATAGGGATGAATCTTCCGCATAATCAGATTACCCTAGATATCTAGAGTTTGATCTATCTATTGTTTGTAATCTGTATTGATAATATGTTATGAAATAATGAAGTCTTTAATTTTTACCCTTTAATTAATTCAAGAAAACAAAAACTCTTAAGTGATTTATGAAGGGATGAAGTTGACTCTGAGAAAAAAGATGTTCTTAATCGTCCATTTGAAACATCGCTGACATATAACCATTTTTCAGTCATGTAATTGCAACTTTCATTCCATTTCTAGATCCTTATTTATCAAGGGAGCTTAGGCTACTTCTTCTAGTTTAGTTTCAAGCTCTAGACCAACACTTCTTGTGATTTACTTCCGTAAAACAATGCGTTAACCTCCAAGTAATTGATTCAAGAAAGGGATTGAATAACCTCCATTGTGGAAGAAAGTCCTAGGGAATAGATTTCCTAAGGACAACCTCCACCACTGTCTGTGAATCACATTCCACCCACAGCCTTTCCTCTCCCATCTCCTTTACATACTTCAGAACAATAAAATGGGAGGAGAATTCCACTTTATAGTTAGTTATATTTCCAGGCGGGATAGCATAACTAAATAAAACCAATCTAGAACAATTATGAACCACTCCACCAACCACTGACAAACTTCGATTTCTAAAGAAACACCCATCTATATTCAACTTGACCAATCCAACAATAGGTCTAGTCCACTTCGGCTCTTCAATTGCAAGAGATGTAGAGGTAAATTTTACCTTAAAATCCAGGCTTCTAGATAGAAGGAAATGGACCATTGACCATAAGAGAAGCTCCCTGACATGAGATGACTCCCCAATATTACTCAAGGCCTTCAAAATTAGACCAGATGGATGCTCGTTCTCATCATATCGTCTTCTAATATTTGAACCATCTTAATAACCAGGTAAATTTATTATTTCCTAGGTAGTAGTGTTGTTGGTGTGTATTTGTTGTTGAGGTTCTTAAGTTTTCATTAATCACAATATGGATTTATATATTTTGTTGTAATTGGGCCACCCAGTACATGAGAAAATGCCGTGTAAATTATATTAGGTTAAACCGAAACCGAATTGTTTTATAAACGGGTTTAGATAATGAAATCAAGATAGTTAATTTTATTTTATTCTTTTTTTTTTTTTTTTTGTTTATTCAAATGTCTTTTTCCTTTTTAATTTTTTAGCAAAATGGTTGTGAACTTAACATTGAATGAATTGACTTACTTTGTCTCCATTTATTGGTTTTAATTAGTTTGTCATTGGTTTAAAGGGTTCAGTTAGGTTTAAACCAGTCAACTAAACGATCTCAATTTTGAAACCAACATTAGACCACTTCTTAAACGATTTCATGAATTCTATGTCAATGGATTGGCTCGGTTTTGATAAATGATTTACAGTTTGATTTTCATACCCTTATGGATGGATGTGGTTCTAATTTGAAGGCAGTGTATGATTTAGGAGGGAGATCATTCTGGATCCATAACACAGGTCCTATTGGTTGTTTTGCATATATCCTTACAAACTTTCTAGTGAGTAATGCATCTAACATAGATAAAGCTGGTTGTCCAACTCCTTATAATGAGGTATCACAATACTTCAATCAGAAGTTGAAGGAAGCTGTTGTGGAAATGAGAAAGCAACTTCCCTTGGCTGCCATCACATATGTGGACATTTACTCTGTCAAGTAGCTCCTCATGAGCCAACCTCAGGACTTTGGTAAGTCATCATCATCTAAAATTTTAGAGAGAAAGAGAGAGAGAGAGAGAGAGAGAGAGAGAGATATGATTGACACATTTGTGATTCTTCGTGCAGGATTTCAGCAACCACTGGTAGCTTGTTGTGGCTTTGGAGGCAAATATAACTTCAGCAATACCGCACGATGTGGGCAGACAGTAGTTGTGGATGGGAAACTAACATTCATAGGATCTTATACAAACCCTTCTGTTAGAGTTAACTGGGATGGAAGCCATTTAACCGAGGCAGCTAATAAATTTATTGTCGATCAGATTGCGACCAGAAAATTTTCAGACCCACCAATCTCTTTAGAAAATGCATGCAATAAGGTTGAGTCTTTTGCAGAATCATATTACCCTTGATAGGTTGAGTTTAATCTATCTAGTGTTTTTAATATGTATTGATAATATGTCATGAAATAATAGTCTTTTATTTTTACCCATTAATTAATTTAAGGAAACAAAAACTCTTAAGCGATTTATGAAGGGATGAAGTTGACTTTGAGAAAAAAAGATATTCTTAGTCATCCGATTGAAATATCACTGACATAGCCATTTTCCAGTCATTCAATTGCAACTTTCATTTCATTTTTGGATCCCCGTTTATCAAGGGAGCTTAGTCTGCGGCTTCTAGTTTAGTTTTAAGCTCCAGACCAAAAATTCTTGTCATTCACCTCCTTAAAATAATGCATTAACCTTGAAATAATAAATTCGAGAAGGGGGACTGAATAACGTCCATTGTTGTAGAAAGCCCCAAGGAATAGATTTCCTAAAGATAACCTCACCATTGTCTATGAATCACATTCCTCCCACAGCCTCTCCTCACACATATCCTTTACATACTTTAGATCAATAAAAAGGTAGGAGAATTCCACTTTATAGTTAGTTAAATTTCCAAGTGGGATAGCATGATAAATAAATAACACCAATCCAGAACAATTACGAACCACTCCACCAACCCTTGGCAAACCTAGATTTCCCAGGAAACAACTATCGATATTCAACTTGACTAGTCCAGCAATAGGTGTAGTCCACTTCAGCTCCTCAATTGTGAGAGATGCAGAGGTAAATTTTACCTTAAAATCCAGGCTTCTAGGCAGAAAAAAATCAAAACAGAAATAGTCTCCTGAGAGAGAGAGAGAGAGAGAGAGAGAGAGTATGTCTAAGAGCCCTCTCATGCACACAGGGGACGATCCTGGAGGTGGCCTCCGGCCGGATAAGGGAAGGCAACTCCGGTTAATAGATTTTTGGAAGCCTTCATCATCCTTGGAGTAGGTTGCTTCTGATGGGGGAAAGGATCCTCCTCTTGCAGCGAATAAATCCTTTGCCGCCATAGTTGGCTCTAATATTGAAGAATCTGAAAAATGGGCTTCTCCTGAGAATCCTATTCCAAAATCTTATGCTAATGTGGTAGGCAATAGTCTGGATGATCTGCCAGAACCAGTTCATGTAGAAAACTTGACCAACGTGATCATCCCCCAAGAGGCATACGAGGATCGTTTAAACATATATCATTTTTCCCTGATCGGTTAGCTCAATTTTTGTTTGCTTTCCTTGGATGATGTTTGCAAATAAGCTTGTGAGAGGTGGTGACTCAAGGGTAAAGTGAAGATGGTGCCCATGGGCAAGTGCTTCATTTTTTTTTAGTTTGAATCGGAAGAAGATATGGCTCTGATGTGGAGACAAAGTCCGATGAAGATAGGAAGTCAGTATATCAGGTTTCAAAGATGGCATCCAGACTTTAGCATGCATGAAAAAAGGATCAATAAGGCCCTAGTTTGGGTGCGTTTTCCTGATTAGCCACTGGAATATTGGCACAAGAAGGTATTACTGACCATGGCAAAGGTGGTAGGGAGGCCAGTTGGGCTCGACCAATGCACCAGGAATGTAATATATAGAAATTTTGCTCGGGTTTTGGTGGAGATGGAGGTGGGGGCCCCAAGGCCTGAAGAAATTCAAGTGGAACATAGGAAACCTAGGACTTTTAAGCAACAATTGATCTATGAGGACTCATTGGGGAAATGTGGCTTCCACAAAAAAAATGGGGCACCAACTGAATGGCTGCCAAGAGAAGAAGGCCTATGATGAATGTCAGAACACTTTGGACAAGGCTGGGATCCCAGGAGTAGTGTACGGAGAAGATAGAGTCAACTCAGAAATGAGTAACTCACCTGGTCGAGGCATGTCTTTTTTGGAAAGAGGTGATCACAATCTTTCAAATTCAAATTTGAATATTATCTCTCACACCCCTCCTAGCGATGAAAGAGGGGAGACAGGTGTATCAACTCCCATAATTGACGCTTCTCGGTTACCTAATGTGGAGGAAGGAGAGATTTTAATTGATTTAATTGACAAAAATCCTTAGTCTATTCTGCCCACTTCGGGTAACTTGGGATTATATCATGTGGGGGAGGAATCAATTAACGAAGCTACTATTGGTGAGGAGGTACAGGTTAGGGAAGAAGCAAATATGGAATCCTTCGATTCTGAGTATGAAGAGGTTTCCTCTGGCACTGAGGTGGACCAATCCAACTTTAACTCCAGCTCTGAGGTTGGTTAGGAATCAGACCAGTCTAAAAAATTGAAGGAGAATCGAACCAGGTTGGCCCCACACCTGGTTCGGTAGTGCAATAGGAAAATCGTGCTGTAGCACCTTCTTCACAGGGTGCGGTGAGGGTTGTCACCCATGCTAAGAGAACTGGGGTGATCCTAGGGGTAACCGTGGAGGACTGGCAGGAAGGGTGGTCATACCTCCTCCAATAAGGTGCATTCGGCCCCTTTACAATTTCCCTTGAGCAGAATGGAGGTCGCTCGTATGGGGGTACACGTTGTTGACAAATAAGCCGCCATAGTAGAGAAAGGGAAAGAAGTGGGGGAGAGAAGGGTAAGGAGCAACAAAGGTGGTGGTCAGACCTCGAAGTCTGATAGGTCAAAAGGAAAAAAATGTAATCATGCAGATTTTCTATTGGAATATTCGAGGTGTTCAGAAGACAGTGGCCTCCAGGGAGCTACAATTTTTTCTCCATGAGCACTCTCCTGATGTGGTGTGTATAGCAGAACCTATGGTGGATTTGGTGTCTTTCCCTTCTAATTTTTTCAATCGGTTGGGTTTCATGGCTGAGCTTATCCATAATTCTCACCGTGACAAAGTGCCAAACCTATGGGTCATTTGGAAAAACTCTCTTTAGAGGCCCATTGCGCTATAATCATCTGAGCAGCTAATTTATGTTTCGATGATCTGGAATGGTCAAAGTGTTGATTTCTATGGCCACGCCTCCTATTTTAGGGTGGAGCGTAGAAATCTATGGGTGGAGTAGGGTCTACAGTGGCTTTGGCTCTTCCATGGACTATTGTAGGGGACTTCAATGCTACATTGTATTTCCATGAGAAGAAGGGCCCAGGCAGATTTAATGTGGGCGCTGTGGCCGAGTTCTAGGCTATGGTGGATGCATGTGACTTTATTAGTGCTCCTTCTCAAGGTGCTAAATTCACTTGGACAAATAATAGATGTAGAGGGCATATGGCAGTAGTTCTTGATAGATGCTTCTTCAATGCGCAATGGTTGGATGTGTTTGGTGTTTGTGGGCATCAGGTCCTCTATAGATCGGTATCGAACCATGCTCCTACAATTTTCTCCTCTGCGACAGCCCCCCATCCTCAAAATGCTCCTTTTCGCTTCCATTGTTTTTGGATGGAGGAGGACTCATTTGAGGACCTGGTGAGGGATGTGTGGTCTAGAGAGGTTAGGGGAGGTCCCATTGGTAGACTCGCATAAAAGCTTAAAGTAGTGAAGGGCACACTTAAGGGGTGGGTGAGGTAGGTTTTTCCAAATATTGACATGGCCCTAAAGGAAGCTTTAGAAGGGATGGAGGAAGTTCAGAGATTCATTGATCAGATGGGGATGTGTGATGATCTATATGTAAGGGAAGCAGAGGCTAAAACCAGGCTGTTGAAAGCGGTGGAGATGTATGAAAAGATTTGGCCTGAGAAGGCTCGTTGTAAGTGGGTGAAGTTAGGTGACCACAACTCAAAGTTTTTCCACCAAATGGTTAAGGTTCACCGTGCAAAAAACTACATCCGTTCATTGAAAAAATAAGATGGCTTGGTGGTCACTGAGTTGAGGGAGATGGCAGAGTATGTGGTCCAATTCTTTAAAGAATTTCACAAGGCTGATCATAATGTCCCTCACTTGGAGCTACTGTAAGTCATACCTAAAGAGGTGAACAGGGAAGACTCTTTGATCTTAGAATTGATACTTGTGAGGGAGGAGATTAAGCAGGTAATTTGGGGGTTGGACCCTGATAGCTTGCCTGGCCCTAATGGGTTTTCTGGAGCATTTTTCAAGCAATGTTGGGAGATAGTAGGCAAAGATTTCTGTCGAACAGTGATGGCATTCTTCTGTGGCGGGAAGCTTCCAAATGGGTAAAATAATAACTTTGTGACGTTAATCCCAAAGGTGGAGGGGGCTGGTTCCTTGGATAAGTTTGGCTTATCTGTATGGCTAACTTCTTCTATAAGGTCCTATCAAAGATTATGGCAGAGAGGTTGGCTTGTCTTCTTCCTCGCTTGGTATCAGATGAGCAAGGGCCATTTCAAAAAGGTAAGATTATCTCTGTAAACATTGGTTTAGCTTCTGAACTTGCAAATTTGTTACATACCTCGGTCAAGGGTGGTGAAATGGAAATTAAAGTAGATGTGCAGAAGGCCTATGACATCCTATCATGGGACTTCCTTTTTCAAGGTTCTAAAGAAATTTAAGAGATTTTTTTCTCAAATACCAATAGTTTTTTGGTCAAATTTTTAACTTGGAAAAAAGTAAAATATTCTTTGGTAAAGTTGCTCCTCACCGGAAGAGATTTATTGCTGATTTGCTGAATATTCCTATATGTTCTCTACCAACAAGGTATCTTAGGGTAGAGATCTTCAAAAGTGCTATTAAGAAGGATAGGATACTACCCTTGATGGACAAGATTAAAGCTCGTCTGTAGGGATGGAGGGGCAAACTGCTATCAATGGCAGGTCAGGTAGAGTTGATTAGGTCTGTGATCTCAGGCATGTCAATTTATAACTTTTCATATTATTGGTGGCCTGAATCTGTGATCAAAATAGTGGAGCAATGGATGAGGAACTTCCTATGGTCAGGAGATATTGACACGGTGAAGAAAATCTCTATTAAATGGGAAGAACTATGCAGGCCTAAGGTGGAAGGAGGTCTAGGGATCAGAAGATTAAGGGATGTGAACTGTGAGGGGCTCAGTAAACTTGTGTGGCAGATGAAACATGAGAAAATTGCTTTTGTTAGTTTCTTACGGGCGAGGTTTGTGAACGAAGGAGGAAATCTCAAGAAGGGGTATAAATCTTCCTTTGTAGTAAAAGGTATAGCCAAGATGTGGCACTTTGTCTCTGAAGTTGAGCGTTGGATGGTGAGAAATGGTGAAGATATATATTTTTGGCATGACCGATGGTTAGGTCTGCTCTCAATTGCGGGAGCTCTCCCCTCTCCCTAGATCTCTTTTTCATAACACAAGTAAAGTTGTGGATTTCATTTGGGAGGGTAAGTGGTGTCTTCCCCAGGCCAACTCAGATTTCTTGTGTAGCATATTCAAAGAAATCAGTAGTATACCTCTGCCACTTGGTCACAGGGATAGATGTTGCTAGTCTCATTCCTCTTTAGGTGCCTTTTCTTCAAGGTCGGCAAGGGAGGCGCTGAGAAAGGGTGTGCCTAAGGTGGGCAGGGCAAAGGTAGTATGGGGGACTGGCTTGCTGCCTCACAATTGGTTGGATGGAGGTTAATGCATAGAAAACTGCCCTGTGACGAGATGGTGAAAATTGAAGGGGTGCCACTGCCTTCCAGGTGTGAGCTTTGCTACAAGGTGGAGGAGCTTTTCCAGCACTTGTTCTTGGAGTGTGAAGGTGCTGCTTATATTTGGAGTGCTTTTTTAGAGGTCTTTTCAAATTTTTGTGGCCTAATCAATGGGCAGATTTTCCAAAGCATGCTACATAGTGGAACCAAAGGTCTAGCACTACTGGCATATCTAATGTATGGATGGAGGGTTTGATCCTTATTCCCTACTTTATATGGATGGAGAGAAACTCAAGGAGGTTCAGGGGAATGCATCGATCTTATGGCCAGATTTTCTTTACAATCATCGAGGAAGTCAGAAGGCGTGGGCCAGGGAAATAGGACAGAATCAAATCTCTTCTAGATATAGAGAGGTGCACTAATCTGAATATAGTGGTGCAAAGAATAAGGATCAAGGGAGTGCGTGAATTTTTTTGGCTTCCTCCAATGGTAGGGTGGTGGAAACTAAGCTGTGATGGCTCGTCTTTGGGGAATCCAGGGAATGCAGGAGCAAGTGGTGTAGTAAGAGATAGCAATGCTCAGGTGGTCTTATCTTTTAGCTCCTTTTTAGGTAAAGCAACGAGCTTACAAGATTAATTCCATGCTTTGATGGAGGGAATCGATAGAGCAAGAGAGAAGAAGTGTGAAGCTTTATGGATTGAATGTGATTCGGTATCAGTGGTCATTATTGTGCAAAGGGGGCTGATCCCATGGTTTGTATGGCAGAAGTGGTCCGCTCTCAATTCCTATCTTAGGGGTATCAGTTAGAAAATCACTCATTGCTACCGGGAAGCCAATCCGATAGCAATTGGACACTCCAAAGTCCATTCTTGCCTCAGTACCGGTTCCACCATCTAAAAGAATAATCAACGAGGTGAGCTTCACGAGCCCAGTGAGGGGGTTACATGCAAGCACATGCAAACAAATGATGCAATGCATGCCTAAAAAAAGTATATGATGCTCATGATCCGATTTTAGCAAACAATACTTAGCAAACAATTGCTAAGTCCAAGAGAAGGTATCGGTGCTACTATAACATCGTATGCTAGGTCCAAAAAACCCATCAATCACCCCGTAAACCCCTAATGGGTAAGTAAACCCACCCTATAACCTCAATCCTAGAAAATCCATCGATCACTTGAGCTGTAGAATAGTCACGGTCCCAAATAACCCATCGTTCACCCGTGTTCTGGGGTAGCCACGGTCTCAAAAAGCCCATCGGTCACCCATGTTGCATCACAAGCATACCATCTCATGGGATTAGCCATTACCTAACCTCCTGCTGGCAAGGAGTTTAGCACCAGGGTCTATGAATCTTAACCAGATGCAATCTACATGAATGTGTATACCATCATCATTCATCACACAGCATACATACACACATCCTCTGATCTCTAGGCCCAGGGTACTGGAAAGAACCTCGGCCACACCGTGCCCTAGACCATCAATACCAGCCTCTGTTTTAATCACCAGTATATCAGACACCTTTTGGTGACATCATCGGTAGGACCACTAGCAAATCATACATCTATCGATGGACAATACTAAACTATCTTTAAGGAAGTTTAAGGGATTTTTAAATGACCCTTTTGAAACCATTAGACAATACCTACCCTTGTAATTAAGATAGAGACATTCACCTTTCGGTGAGGCCGAGCGGGGCACTTTTCGGGCATTCTTTCATGGAATTTCTTCTCCAAGTGAACAAACAAAGTTATAAAATTTTAAAACTAATGTATGCCATTTCACTCTTATGTTTTTAATTAAAATCTCATGTATGCTTTACTTTCAAATATGTCAGATGTTTGAGTATGAATTGTGGATGTAATGTGATTATGAATGTGTGGGATCCGGTGTGGCTGAGGAGAAAACTGCTACCGTAATCGCCACGTGGTTTTATAATGTATGTTATGTGTATTAGAGCTAATATTGGCATGGGTTGTGGTGTGGCTATTGGTAATTCCAGTGCAATAATGCCATACTAACTGTATGTATGCTAGACTTAGGCTTGGGCATGGGATGCGGTGTTGTCGATGGTGATTCTGGCACAACAATTTCCACACTAACTGTATCATTACTAAAGACATGTATATTGTGATACCCTACTTTTTAAATCCGGTCTAATTACATGGTTGACCCGGTTTAACCATGCAGGACCCGAACCGGAGAGGGTTAAGGCGGGTTCCTTATGGACCATGATGGCAAGGGTAACTTTGAACACTGGTAGGCTGGACAAGTCCGAGTCAGTGCCAGAGGAGACGGGTGTACCCAAGTCGTGTACATGCACATATCATACGGCCATGTACGGATAAAGCAGGTATGTAGCAGTATTCTAAAGCGTATACGTACAATATACCTTATGCCGAGAGTGAGATTCATGCCGAGAGTCGAATCCCATCAAAATCCCACTTGTTGGCCAATTTTCGACCCTCAGATGGGCGATCACAGGTGGGCGCATCCACCCACCTAAGTGACCCACCCATGTGATTACTTAGTTATTTTAGAAAGTATAAATAGCATTTATGAGTTTTTCATTTTCTCATTTATGACATTCGGGTGGTTGGTGAAAAGAGTAAAGAGGAGAGAGAAAAGGAAGGAGAAAAGAGAACGGAAAAGAAGAAAGGGAGGAAGAGGAAGAAGGAATGGATTTAAGCGGCGCCAAGGCTTGATCTTCCCATTCCGACGCCGGAAGAGTGATCCCCAACACGAGATCTACGTTTAGAGGTGAGAGAAGGCTATATTCCCTAAACTTTTACCATACCCAAGTAAAACCCTCGATTTGGGTAGTGGTTCTTGGGATCTTGTAGATTCCCCTTGAGATGATGAATTTAAGGTTTAATAGATGGTTTATGTGTTGATTTTGAAGGATTTGAAGAAGTGTTTCCACGGTTGGAGGAGCATTGGTGATTTGAAGTGATTTTGGGATTTTTGAACAAGTTCTTGAGAAAAGAAGGTAAGATGGCTTCCATTCCTTAAATCTAATGTAGATCTAGGTTAGAACCATCTTATGAGACCTTGAATGTGTGGAGAATGGGTTTGGAAAAGCCCCATTTGATTCCCCAAAGGTTGGGGAAGGTTTCGGGGAAAAATGGTATTTTCCCACCAAGACTAGTGGGCCAAGACCGGTGGGCCAAATGGCCTACCTGAGGGCACCCACCTGAGAGGGCAGGCCCTTGGGGCCAATTAGTGGGCCCAACCGGCGGGCCAATCTGCCCGCCAGTCTTAGCAGGGCCAACAGACGGGCCGACTGACGGGCCAACCTGCCCGCCGGTCTTAGCAGGCCCTCGGGGCCAACCGACGGGCTGACCTACCCGTCGTTCATGACCGGTGGGTCAGGACCGGTGGGTTGACCTACCAGCCGGTCATGACTGGTGGGTCATGACAGGTGGGCTGTCTAACCCACCTGTGAGGCTCCCGGCGTGGTTTTTACGTCCGAATGGACCCAAAACGGACGTGCGACCTTTTTTTAAGATTCTAAACATGATTTTGTCATCAAATCTTGTTAGTTTTGACCCCAAAGTGGTGAAATGCTAACCCCATTCACTTATGATAGGTTCACCAAAATTGACGTTTCTCGTGCCGGATCTCACCCGTACCAGGCATGAGTCTTTGTACACAACAAGTAAGTGGAGAGAGGACGATTGGCCTTATTTTAAGGCTTGTTTGGCATTCATTTAATTGTATCTAGACTAGCCATGTCATCATGCAAATTACATGTAGCTTATCCATTCTCATATTATTATGACATGTGTGTTATGTTATTTTCTCAATATCAAATGATGATGTGATTATGTGATAAATGATGACATCATAGTGCATAATGCATTAATAGACTAGATGCCATAGTCGGCTTGAAAACAAGTGCATTAGTGGCCCGTGGAATGGGACGCTAAGGTACTATGCAATCATACTATGTCATATAAGAGCATGCGGTGTAGGATTATCATCTTCCCGTGCTACGACCCTTCCCAATAGGGGTTGAGGTGTTGGTTTACCATTTGGGGGGAAGCAATGGTCGCGGTTGTCGGGTCATTGTGGCGGTTAGACATACGCCCGACTGGTCATTAGAACAGTTGGCAATCCCGATGGTATATTCAAGAGGGCCAATCGTACTGCTTTTAAATTGCTGGAGTTAGCACCTTTATTTTCTGTCATTTACTTTTATGTTGAGAGCCGGTGGTCGGCATGCTTTACTTTTTCGAGTACTCACAGTGGACCTTCTCCGATAGCCCTATGGGCGTATCACGGGATGGAGTTCACGGCTCGTACCCGGAGTATACGCGCACTGTGGTTGTAGTAGCACTAAACCAAAGACTTAGTAATGTTGTTTAGGTGGATGTGATGAAAAATGGAGTGCATAGCATGTAGTGCATATGATTGTGATTGTTGTGTGGACTGCTGTGTGGCCCTTCTTTTCACTTACTGAGCTAGTGAGCTCATCCCACGTGTGCACCCCTTTTAGAGGATTTTGCTGGTCATCAACCTGAAGAGCAAGGGTCGGGCCCCACAATTGAATTCCCTGAAGGGGATTGGTGGGTCCCCGAGGAATTAGAGCACAACATGGATTGCTCGTACGAGGGCTGTGCTACGGGACCGTAGTTTTGACACCGAGCTGAGCTTTACTCTTTGATTATTTTTGATGATCCCTTTTGTGTACTTGATATATAAGTTGTATTCTTTTTGTGTAAATATCATGCCTGCGGGCCCACATGTACTTAATTATGTACTACAATTTGGGTATCAAGTATAATGGGGATATTTACAAGTAAATTAAGTCTTCCGCTGAACTGTTGAACATTTTCTTAGTTGTGTGTATGCCGTGGTTGGATACTGTATCAACTGATCCTGGCAGGTTTGGATTAACTGGAGTTAATCGTATCACCGGTCTGGTTCTATGTGAACAAGGTGTGACAACAGTGGTATCAGAGCGTGATGCTCTATTCACTCACAGCATACCATTTAGACCCCCTAGAATCTATAAATGGAACTGGGATTGGGTAAATGTAAAAACCTTAAAGAGTTAAAAGCCAAAGAAAGAAAGCAATAATAATGGTTGTAGTTAGTTATTGCATTCATGGCATGCATGAGAGAAAATTACTTGGAACCAATAAAAGATTAATTAATTGAGGTCATAACCTATCGAGTACGAATTTAACGAAATTTCGGCAGCATAACGGCACAAAACGAGATTTCCAAAAATTTTTCATAGAAACACCTGTATAAACAATATATATATATATATATCAATGATCATAATTAAAAAATTCACCACAAACCACCATCAAAACACATCACCCCACAAATAAGTCTAGTTACAGAGAAAATACAAAGAATGAGAAAAGAAAGAAAAATAAAATATAAAGAATGAGAAAAGAAAGAAAAATACAATAAGATCAACAACATGAAACAGGTGAGAAGCTGGTGTGGATGGACGAGCTAAGTCCTCACTAATCATCATCATCATCCAATACTACTACTCTATTCACCTAAGGTCTAGAGTTAACGTTGAGTCGACGGTCGTAGTAGTCAAACCTCGAGTTCACTAGCTATACATCCCTCCGAAGTTGGGTAAAATCTGTTGAAATGGCATTGGCCATTGTATCCAAGTCCTGGCCCAATCTGAGAAAGGAATTCTCTAAAGTAGCCTACCTCTCCAGGATGTTTTCCTCCCTAGAGGCACTCTCATCCAGTCTCCTTAACAGCTGATCTTGCCCTTCCTTCAAGGCCCTCATGGTAGTTATCATGCCCTCAAAATCAAAGGTACCACTCTCAGGTGGTGGGGCTCTATGCTGTGGGCCTGCAGCTCTCATGAAGTCAGGATCAATACCCCTCGAGTCAAAATCATCCTCCTCACCCTGAGGAACATAGTCCTCATCCTCCTCACTAGACTCCTCCTCCATGGGAACATCCTCCCTAGGGGCAGCCCTCCTATCCCTACCTCTCTGAGCTCAAGCTCTCTGAGGTACATCCATGAGAGTGTGGAGACCCATCCTTAATAGATTCCCCCTATCAAACTTATCTGCTGGCATCTTCCCCTCCTCACCACTCAAGTCCACCCCAAAGAACTCAAAGATCCTGGTGAGGATCCTGCCATATGGAAATCCTCCATCCTCGGGGTGAGAAGTATGGTGCTCCATGGTCTTAAGGATGACGTAAGGTAAGCACAAGTGCTCGTCACCCCCCTCTAAAGCCTTATAATGCAGAAGGCTAAGAAGGCCGCCATGAAGCCCACTTGGTTCCGATGACCCCCTCTGGGGAGTAAGTTGAACTGGACCAAACGGGCAAACACACGAAACTCTGGGAAAAATGATGTCTCAGAATCCAGACGCTCCCTGCTGCCACAGATGGTCTCATAGATGTGGTCCGGTGTCTCCGAACTCAAGAACGGGCCCATGGGCTTACTCCTGGGAGGACTGTAGAAACGGTGCCCAGCTAAAGAAATACCCAAAATACTAGCCAGGGTGTCCACGGTCAGCTGAATGTCCACCCCCTTCACTATACTAGTTATCGCATACTCTCCGTACTGGTAGGAAACCTCCAGGTTATAGTAGAATCTACGAATCAGCTGCTCGTAGCACGGACGGTCTATGTGGAGGATAGAATGCCACCCCAGCGCGGTGAACCTCTCCTGAAGTTAAACCTTATGGAAGTCGTCAACTACCACAGTCTTCTCCATCATCACAGACCTCTTCAGGAAGGCCTACCAGTTGGTTGCTGCCTCTGAACAGCGGAAGAGTTCCTCATCATAGTCGGAAAGATCAATAGGGGCAGGTTCGGGACACCTTGTACGAGGGGCTGGGGAACTAGTCCCCACAGTCCTCCGTTTGGAAGCGGTGGTCTTACACCGAGTACTAGAGGATGCGGGTTCCTTGCCCTTGCCAGAAGACATCCTGGCAAGAAAAGAGGAAAGAATGGTGAGTAAGGAAAAAGGAATAATAAGGGGAATAAATAGATGGGTGAGCAATAAGAAGAAGCCCCGAAACCCAAGTCTTGCAAATAAAAAATGTGACAAACGAGGAATGATACAAAGTCTATGGATGAAATGCATGGCTAGTGACAAGATTGAAGTTATGGAAAAAGATAAATGCGATGAAAGGCATATAAAGCATGGTAAGTAAGGAATGATAGAAAAACCCCAATTCTCAATGTGCAAGGTCAACCTAAGAAAAATGAAAAGTCTCACAATAGAGTAAAGCAAGGTCTTACATGTTCATGGATGAAATGCCATCATTCTACAATCTAGAATATGTAAAAACATCTACTATTATGATATTGAGGTGAAAGGAATCCACAAGTATGAAGAGATGGAAAGAGAATCAGAGAAACCCAACACAAAGAGATGGATTTTCATGGGAAGAAATGGGATTTCAAGCATACGTGACTTTCTATGATCTCTACAACATGTCAAGTATAAATCAAACATAAGGCATTGCATTTGAGTTATTAATTGGGAAGAAAAGAGCAGAGATTGAAGAAATCCCCAAATTTGAGAAAACTAGGGCACGGTTGGGGTTTTCTCTCAAAAATTGAGAAGTAAATCCTAAAACTAGAAATAAATCACTAAGAAATCATCACATTTTCATGGAAACATTGTTCTATGGAAAGAAACATGGAAAAGAATTGAGATTAAAGACTACACATGGTTTCTACCTCCAAAGTACACGTTTTGAGAAGAAAAGATGGCGAAGAGACTTACTTGTAAGTAGAGGAGTTGAATCTTCCCAAAACCGCCGGATCGTTGAGTGGGATCGCGAGTGGAAGCGCCAAGGGACCCTCAAAAATCGCCTGAGAGAGAGAGAATGGGGGAAGGAATAAAAGAAATGAGGAACAGGGGCTTAAAAGCCCTGTTCGTATTTCCGCTCGGGTCGGACCGAGGGGCCAACCTGCCCACCGGTGGCAGCCCACCGGTTGAGAGAAAACTTGAAAAAAAAAATATATAATAATAAAAAGGGAAAGGTGGGGGTGTTATTATATTATTATTATTATTATTCTTATTCTTATTCTTATAATAATAATATACCTGTGGAAAAAAAAGAAAAAGAAAAAAAAAGGGAGTGTGTGGATAGCACCATATGGTCGAGTGGGACCATCGTCCTACTTGTTGAAGCACTAGCCCTGTATTTTTGGAATTAAGTTATGGTTAGTTGCAAACTATCATACACTATAATACCCTGCGTGTTGGTATATAATTATATGTCGATATCAATTCTATGGTGTTTAACCAATGTGGTGTATGATATGTTCCAGGTACAGGGATACGATGGTACGTACTAGATCCAGTAGCAATGCACGAGGTACCCCACGCGGTCCTCGTCCGATCGGTCGACCACCGAATCCCAGGAGGTCCCGCTCTATGGGGTAAACTCCACTTCCACAACCCCCAGCGACCTTTGGTCAGGGTGGGGCACCAGGGGACCCACCTATGACTACACTTCTGGACCCTCCACCGGTCATTACTCCGGCGGATGTTGCTACCATAATCCAGTAGTCACAGCAGGCTTTCTAGCAACAAATGCTTTAATAGCAGCAAGCATTTATTGATGCTATATAGCAACAGCTAGACCTTTCACAAACGGGTCAACCTCCCCGGATACTTACTCCACAGGACCCGCCTGTAGGGTCTGGTAGGGGGCCATAAGTGGGAGGCACACCTCCAATTCCACCCTTCAGCATTCCTCCATATGTGGTGCCCCCTCCATACCCTTACTATCCGATGTATGCACCTAATTACCCGCCGACGAATAATACGTCAAAGGTAGTGGAGTCATTCAAGAGGAACTTGCCACCTGTAATCTCTAAGGTGGGAAGTGATCCTTTAGAGCCGGAACAGTGGATACAAGAGTTGGAGAAGATATTTGAGGTGATTGAGTGCACTGAGGCACAGAAAATTATATGTGCAGGGCTACAACTCAAGAAAGAGGCCAACTCTTGGTGGCAAGCCTCCAAGCCATATTGTTGGCCGCACATCCGGAACCCACCTGGGAACAGTTCAAGGAGTTGTTCTTGGCCAATCATTACCCACATAGCTTCAGAGACTGCAAGGAGACAAAATTTATGGCTTTAACTTAAGGGAGTAAGACTATCCTTAAGTATCAGCAGCAGTTTGAGAGCTTGTTCCATTTTTCCCCTAGGCATATGAGGACAGCTGAAAAAAAGGCTGCAAGATTTCTGAAGGGCCTAAAGGCATCCATTGGGTCTATACTTGAGGTCTTAGATTTGACAGACTATGGCCAGATTGTGCAGAAGGCTAAGACCATGGAAGATAAGCAGAAGGGAGAACAGACCCTCACACCAGGATTGTGGAAGAGGCCAAATCCATTTTCGGATATAGGCAACACCTCCAAGGCATACTGTGGGTCGTACAGTTCTGGGCCTACTTATAGGCAGCCCTATAGGCCATCTGGCTACCCTCCTCGACCAGCTAGTGGTTCGAGCTCTACATCATTTTGCCTGAACACTAGTATGGTGCCTACAGGCCCCAGGCCGCCTCGACCTCCATCTACAGGTGGTCAAGTGCAGAGGGGCCCCGCCCTAGTTTCGACATCATAGATCCATTGCTTTAACTGCCATTCCTATGGGCACTATGCTAAAGACTGTCGGGTCAGACCAGCCTTACCCTCCAGTCAGCCCTCTGTGTTCTGACCTCCCTTAACTCGGGGGAATCAACCACAAGGAAGGATGTATGCCCTATCAGCTGAGGCCAGCACGGAAGTGGTAGCAGGTACATTTCAAATTTAAGAATTTCCTTATGTTGATTATTGATAACCTACTGTACTTATATGCATTGTTACACTAGGTGTTCTACCTATATCGGGCATACCAGCCTATGTCTTATTCGATTCAGGAGCTACACATTCATTCATATCTAAGAGATTTGTTGGGAAACTTTGTATGTCACTCGAGACCCTAGATCATGGGATGATTTTTAGTATGCCTACTGGTAAAGTTACACAGTTGAAGGAGGTGTATGGGCCGTGCCCAGTGGAAATCAGTGGGAAGAAATTGGATGCACAACTCATTAAGTTCAATATGTAGAATTTCGATGTTATATTGGGCATGGATTGGTTGTCGGCTCATCGAGCTAATGTGATGTGTGCTAAAAAACTGATTAGGGTGACAGATGACGAAGGAAAAGAATTGGTTTACCAAGCAGATAAAATGAAACGGGCAAGAAAGGTCCTCGTCTTCGCTCTTCAAGCGGTAAAGTTGTTGGAAAGTGGATGTCAGGGTTACTTAGCATTTGTACTTGATGTAGATGCAAAGGTTGCACCTCTAGAAGAGGTAAAGGTGGTTAAAGAGTTTCCTAATGTCTTTGTAGATGATCTGATGCATTTACCGCCTGATAGAGAATTGGAGTTTGCCATAGACTTGGTTCCTGGAGCAGCTCCAGTGTCTAAAGCCCTATACCGGATGGCACCAGCCGAACTGAAGGAGTTGCAGATGCAGTTGCAAGAATTGTTGGAGAAGGAGTTTATTTGCCCAAGTGTTTCACGATGTCCTCGATAAACCAATGCACCGGCAGCATTCATAGATTTAATTAATCGAGTATTTCACGATGTTATCTTTTGGGTTAACCAATGCACCGGCAGCATTCATAGATTTAATTAATCGAGTATTTCACAATGTCCTTGATAAATGGGTAATTATTTTTATTGATGACATCTTGATCTACTCTAAGACAGAAGAAGAGCACACTCAACACTTGAGGATGGTATTACAGAGGCTGCGAGAACAACAATTATTCGCCAAATACAGTAAATGTGAGTTTTGGCTTGAGCAAGTTGGATCCCTGGGACACATAGTGTCTAAGGTCGGAATCAAAGTGGATCCTGACGAGGTGAAAGCGGTAGTAGAATAGGAAAGCCCTAAGAATGTTACTGAAATTCAAAGTTTCTTAGGTTTGGCTGGGTACTACCGGCACTTCATTGAGAATTTTGCTCGAATCTCAGCACCAATGACCAAGTTAACCAAAAAGGGTGTGAAATTTGAAGGGGTAGAGGAATGTGAGAAGAGCTTTTAGGAATTGAAGAAAATATTGGTGTCGGCCCTAGTGTTAACCATTCCTGAAGGCACAAGTGGAATGACAGTCTACACTGATGCATCCAAAGTTGGTTTGGGTTGTGTTCTCATGCAACGCGGTAAGGTAATAGTGTATGCATCCTGACAACTAAAGGAATATGAGAAGAACTACCCCACTCATGACTTGGAACTAGTCGCAGTCATTTTTTCCCTTAAGATTTGGCGACATTATCTGTATGGGGAGAAGTGCGAGATATACAGTGATCATAAAAGCCTTAAGTACTTTTTCACCCAAAAAGATTTGAACATGAGGCAGAGAAGATGGCTTGAGCTCATGAAGGATTATGACTGCGACATTCAATATCATCCTGGCAAGGCTAATGTAGTGGCAGATGTGTTGAGCCGGAAGTCACAGACTGTATCACTCTCACACTTAGCAGTCAGCCCACCATTTGTACAAGAGGCGACGCTAATGGATGAAACCCTCTTATATGAAGGAGCAACCTTAGAGCTTGAACATCAACTAGAAAACCTTAAATGGTTAACTGTATCCCTGGCGGCTCTACAGGTGCATCCGTCTATTAGGCAAGAGGTGCTAATGAAACAACCTTTGGATCTTGAATTGCAGCGGATCAGAGTTAAGATTCAAGATCAAACAATGAACGACCCTGATTTTGTTTTAGCCAGTGATGGGGCATTGATGTTTCGAGGCAGATTGTGTGTACCTGATGATTTGGATATACAAGACAAGATAGTGTGAGAAGCACATAGCTCCGAGTACTCACTCCACCCAGGAAGTACAAAGATGTATAAAGACCTCAAACAAAATTATTGGTGGCCAAGCATGAGAATCACTATAACCCTATATGTGGCAACTTGTCTTACATGCCAGAAAGTAAAAGCTAAGAGGCATCGACCTTATGGTACTCTTCAACCACTCCCAGTACCAGACTGGAAGTGGGATAGGATTACAATGGACTTCGTCACCGGACTACCATGCACACCTAAAGGGATGGATGCGATATGGGTGATAATCGATCGGCTTACTAAGACTGCTCACTTCATACCCATCAAGACCAAGTTCTCTATGGCCAAGTTAGCACAACTTTATATGGATAACATAGTGTGCTTGCATGGAGTGCCAGTGAGCATTGTGTCAGATAGGGACCCAAGGTTCACTTCCAGATTTTGGAAAAGCTTCCAGCATGCCTTGGGATCACAATTGAATTTGAGTACTACTTTCCACCCACAGACTGATGGTCAGTCGGAGCGAACCATACAGATATTGGAAGACATGCTTAGGGCATGTGCATTGGAAATGTGTGGTAGTTGGGAAGATTATATACCCCTTATGGAGTTTACCTATAACAACAATTACCAAGCTACAATTGGGATGGCTGCGTATGAGGCATTATATGGTA
>NW_024868625.1:93649-106425 GCF_013358625.1 Macadamia integrifolia | reverse complement strand
CAGAAACGGCGAAACAAGTTGAACTTGTTTCGCCTGGGTCGTTTCTTGAACCATAAATAATTAAAAATTTATATTTCTAATTCTAAAAATAAGTGAAATGAAATAATTTTATCAAACGCTTTTTACTCCGTTTCTGCTTTTTCTGGAAACAGAAACACGTTTCTTGAAACGCTATCATACGGGCCTTAAATCCTTGATTTTTGACAATTAGGGCCATGTTTACTTGTTCTTCCACCAACGATTGAAATTTAAATAAAAAAGATTTCAGATACTTGAGATCTTAGCATAAGTTAAAAAACTGTAAATGAGATTAATGTGAATAATTATACCTAAAGTGCACCAGGAGAACATCTATTAGTGTGGATGGGGGTTGAAAGGACATCAGAGTCCCACTCTCCACATTTAGTTGGATTTTTGAAAGGTGTAAATATTATCTTCTTACCAGTCATGAACCTACATAACAATCACCACTGTCAAAATGATAACTAGGATCCTTTATCACGGGACACGGTGTAGATCCAAGGGCAAGGAGCACCTTGGACTGCGTATCCATGCCTTTGGGTCTACGCTACAGACGAGCTGGACCCCCACCCCGCTGCCAAAAAAAAAACCCATTGATTTTGTCTCCAAAATGCGCAACAAATATCATTCCGACCCATGGCATTAGGGGTGTCAACCGGTCGGGCCGGTTTGATTTCGATCGGGCTTGAAGACTTTCAAAGGTTACACCGTGTCCGCCCATTTAACTAATCGGGCTTAGTTATTGAGGGCATGGTACACTTTATATTCGGTCGGTCGGTCTCGGGTTATATCGGGCTACCTTAATCGGGCTTTAGTCGAGCCTTAATCGGGCTACGGACATGTTTAATGTTAAACGGGCTTTAACCGGTTTTTAAACGAGCCCTCTTTAAAATGTGCTCTTATATTTCGGCCCACTCATGCAAACCCAAAAAAATGAAAATAAATCAATAAATGATACCAAATATAACCATTATTTAAAATGTGAACATGTCTTTACTTTTTAGTTTTTATTCTTTAATTTGGGGGGTAAAATAGGTATTCTACAATCATTAAAGGGTCGGGCCAAGTCGGTGCATAATAGTCCGGTCTCAGTCAGGCGTTATTCGATCGGTTTCGGTCGGGCGCCCGACGGTCCAAGTAGCAAAACCGAGACCGACCATTTATAAAAGGGTCGAGCTCAAGCCCAACACGTTTAATAAACGGTCAGGGCTGGGCCGATCTATAAATGGTCGGTCCCGATCGATTTAGTCGGTTCGGGCCACGAATTGACACCCCTACATGGAATCAAGTATCGGTATCGGATAGGCTGGATTGGCTGTATTGAATCGGTATCGACTGAAACCGATCCTAAGACGGGTATCGGTATCGTCCTAGGTATCGGATACAGATCCGGATCGGTCGATCCGACCCGATCGGTTAAAAAATATTTTTCTTAAAAACTCATAAAAGACGAACAGGAGAGAGAGAGAGAGAGAGAGAGAGCTCTGGCGATGGCGTTTAGGGTTCGGATCTGTTTCTGCATTTTCGTTTTCTGTCTTTTCGTTTCGTTTCATGGATTAGTCTCTGCTTCCAAGTTCTATGATACTGTTAACAAGCATAGCTTCATAGTCGTTTTTTGTGGTTTCTCTGCTAGAAACAGATTCTCCCATGGCAGAGGATGTCTTGGTGGCAACAACCGGGGACGGAGGAATTGGGAACATTTACAAACTAATGCTTGATTCTGCAGTTGAGGACTGTAGAAAGCGTTGATTGGTTTGCAATGGATGCAATCATGCAAAGGAGGAAGCAGGCAAGATTGCATCTGATTAAGAGCATGGGGACTCTTAATTTTTGAAATTCCCGTATTTATCTAGCTGGGATGAGTCGCAGTACGCTCAGGGCTTAGGGTTTTTCGTATAATAGGATTTTATCACTAATATTCTTCCTGCCAGGGGTCTTTGTTTATCCTTGGTTGTCTTCTGAGTTCTGATCGGTCTTTGTCATCTCTGTGTGCAAAATTCCGTTCCTACATATTTTAGATCTAATGTTTTACTTCTGATTGTAGATTTAAAATCGTGATCTTTTAGTTTCCGGAAGCAACAAATTTTTTAGGTTTTTTTTTTTTTCACCGATCCTGACCGATACCATGACCGATCCGAGAAATGTGTACGATTTCCGATCTTTACCGATACCGATACCGGTTTTAAAACCCTGTTCCGACCGCCTTTCTGAATCACAATGCGAGGTGACAATCAATAATTAGTATTTTAAATTGATTGTTTTAGTTAAGCATTAGTAGTATCGGACCTCTTTGATCCGTCTCAAATCTCAGTTGATTCACATCTCTCTCTCTATGCAGTCCACTTCTTTCAGAAGCTCAAACACTCTTATCTTGATTAGAAATATCTGAAAAATGATCCAGGACCACAACGTAATTGGTTTCCTAATAAGAGAAAATGGGTTTGAGTTTCTTTAGAGAAAGAGAGGATGTGAGATGGAGACTTGGATCTTAAGTGGGATATTAGAAGACGTATGTGAATGGGAACGAGAGGGACGTGAGTGCAACTAAGAAGAAAGATATTTAATATTGAAGTGATAAGATTCCTATATTTTGGAAATAGAAGGTTATTTTATTAGGAATGGTATATTTTATCGAGTGATAAGTCTAAGTGGAGGGCAAAGTTACGAGAGAGAGAGAGAGAGAGAGAGAGAGAGAGAGAGATGTTTTTTAATAAGAAAAAATTATAAGATAAAAATGGAAGGAGAGGATGTAAGATAGAAAGACCCCAACAGATTTAGTTTCTTAATTAATAGGAGAAAAATGTAATTGAGTGGAGTTTCTTGAGAAAGGGTATCAATAATTTAAATAATAAAAAAAAAAAAGGTAAAGAGAAAATGGACATGAAGGAGGGATAGTAGTTTTCTCTCACTTTCTCTTTTCTTCTTTATTTCCAAGCTGATGCTATGTTATGGACTAATAATTTTAGAAGGTAATTTTCTTTCATTCACGGTCAAGGGGATCAATGGGTTCAGTTGGAGGCCGTTTGCTAACACTCTAGGAGAATGTTTCTGGTGTTCTTCTATTCTGTGGGAATGCAAATAAAACAGAAATACGTTTGGCATGTCCAGTTCATTTTTATACTCCCGCGGAATGAACCAATGAAAAAGAATGACTAAAGAGTAAATTGCAAGAATACCAAAAAGCTACTTTGTCTATTCTTCTACTAACTTAAAAAAACAAAAACCCTCCAAAGCCCTTTACCTTTGTCCAACTACTTCCCGATAAAAAATACCAAAACCCCATCTTCCCTTGCAAGAAGCCCTAGAAAAGGGGTCGTAGGCTCACAATCGTGGATTCATCTTCTTGGAAGAGGTTCTCTCTCTCTCTCTCTCTCTCTCTCTCTCTCTCTCTCTCTCTCTCTCTCTCTCTCTCTCTCTCTCTCTCTTTCTCGGTTTCTCTCTGTCTCTCATGTTTCAAAACCCTCTCTTGGAGGATGTTCTCCAGCAAAAGGGGCTTCATTGTGTACTAAAACCAATTTTAGAAGCCAAAATTTGATGAACATGGGGAGCTGTTCAAGTTTTAAAAAAAATTCATGTGAACAAGAAGTCAAGACATTACGTTGGTTTCGGTTCTTTCTCAAGGATGCTTTTCCATTTGACAATATGAGAAACTTTGAGGTTCAACATACTTATTTCATATATAATTATTTAAGAGATTAGGGGAGGTAGTGTTAGCAAATAAACACAGCCATGAATTTGGAGGTTGTGATAGGGTTAGGGGTTTTGGTAGAAGAAAGTAGTGCAAGTTCACTGAGCGTATAGACTTCATGGATATAATGTCAGCTTGGTAAGCCTTCAGCACTTCTAAACTGATAGATTTTCAACTTCAGTCATTTAGTTGTTTGATTTAGGATTGAGAGCATTTTTTAATTTGTTTTGAGCAACAATATTTCTCTATCAATCTAGATTACGAAACAGGGTCAAGTACTTGTCTGTCAGTTTTTGACATGGATACAAGGTGTCTGAAACAGCAGCCTAATTATTTACATTGTGTATAGCAATTAGTTTTATCTTAGGTGTGACTAAATAATGTCTTCCTTTTGTTCTCCCCTACCCCAATTTTAAAGAAAAATAAAAATCGAATTCCCAACAGTCTTTTCTTGTATGTGAGCTTCTGAGACATTTTCTTATAGCTAGAAGAATGGAAAAGAGAGTAGTATGCTAGTTTGTGGGTTCTTGATAATTTTTTGGTAATCCCTGTAAATTTTGGTAGATTATTTCATCTCTATTCTCTTTATTATGTCTAGAAACTCCCCCCACCTTTCTCTCTCTTACCCACTTAACTTGATATCACTCTGTTGGTTTTCAATTTTTGCAGAATATCTACTTTAATATCTATTTCCTCTTCTATAAACTTATAAAGTTGCCTTTAATTGATATCCATTCATCATATTCTCTTTTCTGAATTCTAAAAATATGCCATAGATTGGATTTTATGAAACATAATTAAAAAAACCGTGGACTGTAAAACTATCATCAATGAAGGTTATTGGACCCAATTGCTCTATTTAACATTGTGCCCCTGAATATGTATTCTTTTCTAACACCTTTTGTTAACCATTGTAGTGTTGTTCCGATTGGGCTTCAGTCCCATGCTTTAGCATGTATTGCACACACTTTCTTCTATTCAAGAATTCTTAGTTAAGCATGCCTTCTTTTTTACTTTGAAGCAAGCTCTGTGGCTAGGTCTCATAGTGACATGTAAATTTCAACTCTACTTGATAGGTCTTTAGGGGATATGAGTTGTTTTTTGTTCAATGGCAATATGATGGGGATTTTTTTAAATATATGTTTGTCTATAAGAAAATGTCAACATATTTTCAAGAGAGAGAGAGAGATAAATGAATACTATGGTAGGAGGAAGCAAAGGCATGTATTTCTATTTTTAGGCTATAATGAGATGTGTTTCTATTTTTAGGGTAATGGCATCTACTTCGAGAGCTAATAACGAGGCAGCAAAATGGACTCAAAGAGAACAAGATTATCTCCTGAAATTAATAGTTGAACAAGTGAAAGTTGGTAACAAGAGTTCCAGCACTTTCAATAAAGGAGAGTGGAACAATATCAAGAAAGGGCTTGAGGAAAAAGCTAATTGGCCATTTACGATAGTTCAATTGAGGAATAAGATGAATAAAATATGATTCGATTACAGAGCTTTCAAGAAACTACTGAATACTACAAGTTTTGGCTGGAATTCTGTGACTAGGACCTGTACAGTTGAAGATGAGAGTGTTTGGGATGTAAAAATCAAGGTATATTGTACTTTATATGATTTTTTAATCTTGGTTGTAATTTTATCTAATAGCTAGTTTGTAAAATTTTCAGGCAAATCCTAATTGGTCAAAGTTTAGGAGGAATGGGCTACCACATTGGCCTGAACTATATATAATTTTTGGGGATTCATATGCTAGTGGGAGAGGAGGATTCGAGAATGAATCTGATTTCAGGTTTGAAGAGGAATCGAGAGGTGTTGATGATGATGTGGATGCAGATGTAGATGTAATTCCAACTACTCCATTGGCTAATACATTGCCAACAGGTTATTATGAAAGCCAAGATCCAGGAACTGATCGTTCTAGAGTCAACAGAAGACTTGATAGGACACCTATAGGATATAGAAAGAAGAGTAGGACAACTGGTATTGAACGAGCCATACAGACCCTAGCTGAGTCAATAGCAAACAAGAATATTACAACCCCTAACTCAACTTCAATGGGTCTCACTCCAAATACCACAGATTTCAGCACTTCTACTTGTGTTAGATTATTGGAACCCATGGATGATATTCCAAGAGAGTTTTATATTAAGGGGTGCAAGAGGATATTGGTGGACCAAGAATGGAGAGAATTATTCATTACCCTCAAGGATGAAACGAAACAATTGGTTTTTGACGTGTAAGATTGATGGATGATAATCTAACCTTTTTTTTTTTTAATATGGATGATTGTAATGAAATACATTTAAGACCTTTTGTAGTATGATTGATATATTTTGTTAGGTACACTTGATGTAAAAGTGTAATATGATTATTTACACTTTATGCTACTTTGGATGTCTTTTGTTTTAAATACTTATTACATCATCTGATAATTATACATGTTGGATGATTATAGTTTTATAGATCTTTTGGTACATTCATTAGGGGATAAACATTTGTATGATACTAACAAGTTTAAAATTTATATTGAATCAGTTATAGCAAATATCAATAATACTCCAATAATATCCTCCAATGACGACGATGGAGAAGAATTGATTCTCGTAACATTGTTGATAGCACAATATCATTATTCCAGCAATCTATACACTAGAGAACCACGCAGGGATAGTGCATTCACAGAGGCCGCATGGGTACATGAGGTGTTGTATAGACATGCAAACCGCTGTTACAAAGAATTTGGCAAGGAACGACATGTGTTTTTAAATTTATGCCTATTAATGAGACATCGTGGTTGGTTACAAGACAGTCGCATTATTAGGGTAGATGAGCAATTGGCAATGTTCATGTTTAGAATAACAAGAATAGGTACTACTAATAGAGCAGTTGATGAGAGATTCCAGTATTCAGGACAGACTGTCAGTTATTACTTTGGCAAAGTATTGCAAGGGGTGCTTAAGCTTTCTAAGGAATATATCAAAGCCCCATCGTTTGATGAGATTCCTATGGAAATAATTGCAAACAACAAATGGTGGCCATATTTTAAGGTAAAATGAAAATTTTCTTTCTAATAAGTTTACATCACTTTTTAACTTATGGTCGTTTTTTGTTTTACATAATAACACTTTTGGTTTTTTTTTTTTTCTTTTATTTTATTTTAATTAGGATTGTATTGGTACTATAGATGATACACATGTTACTACTATAGTTTCCAAGGGAAAACATATCCCATATCGAGGACTGAAAGGGATAATAACTCAAAATGTGATGTGTGCTTGCTTGTTTGACATGAAGTTTACTTTTGAATATGTGGATTGGGAAGGCAATACAAATGGTTGTCGTGTATTCAATAGAGCCCTAAAAGATCCTACCTTGCGATTTCCTCATCCTCCCCAAGGTATATCAATGCCCAAATTATCATGTATGCAAATGATTATTGTGTATGTTTTTAATGTCTTGCTTTATCATATTGTAGGGAAGTATTATGTTGTAGACTCAGGATATGCGAGTAGGAATGGATATTTGACACCATTCAAAGGAGAGAGATATCATATACCAGATTATAATGGAGGAAGAAGACAACCCATAAGTACTAAGGAATTGCTTAATTATAGACATTCTTCTTTAAGGAATCATATTGAATGTTGTTTTGGGATTTTAAAATCAAGATTCCCTATTTTAAAAAACATGCCTTAATTCTCACTTAATTACCAAAGTTTTATTGTGATAGGTTGTTGTGGACCTCATAACTATATCAAATCTGAATAAATAGCAGATGCACTTTTTCAACAATTCGGGAAAGATGACTACTACGATCCTAATGAAGAGAGAGTCAGGGTAGTCAATATTCACGGAGAATAAGAAGATGGTGATGTTGCTGGTACTTCTACTACAATTTATCAAGGTAGCCAACGTTTACAAGGAAGACAGAAGAATGAACTAATGATACAAATAGCAAATCAGATGGCAGTAGATAAGGGTTATCCCCTAATTTGATTGTTTATGTAATAAAATTTCAAGACAACTATTTGCAGCTATGATTTTTATTTTGTAATTCCTATAAACTTGAATAGTAAACTTTTGCATTTTTATCAAGCTAAATGTGAAAACTCTTTATGCTTCTATTTTGTTATTTTCTTTAAGTAATAGTATTTTAAAAGATAATTTCATAAACAAATTATTTCCTTATTTAAGTTAAATTTGACCATAATAGCATGTATGTAATTATTGATTTTATTGTTGAAAAGTGAATTTATATAAAGTGTTTGTCAAACGTTGTTTTGTTCTTTTCCTGTTCTAAGGACATTTCTGAAATAGTTTTACCAAACGCTGTTTCTATTCCGCCAGAGTGTCTTCACAACATGGAATCGAAAAAGAACACTCTCCAGGAATATAAGTGTTATCAAACGGCCCCTTGATGTCCATAGAGTATTGGAGAACACTCGAGAGATATTATCAACTTGGGACATAAGGAGCAAAGCATTTATGATCCTTGATGGGTGTACTTTTCTTTTATAAAAACTTTTTTCAATAACCCCATATCAAATTTTAAAATTTAACATATCATCACTATTTATTTTTTTCTTTTCGGTGGAAAAGAAAAGAAAGAAACCTAATGAAATACAAATTAGTTATATTTTCATCTATAGTAATCGACATTATATATCTAGCCTTGTAAGCTACCCAACTAACCATAGAAAAAAAAATGTAACCTTCAGAGTTAAAGTTACATCAAACATCAAACATCAAACAAAATGAGTATAGATATTCAATAGAACTTGGAATAAACCCCATGGCCATCCAGCCTGATTACCATGCGTTACCCACTTAACAAGATTAGTATTGTCTATCCACTTCTCTATTCTTTGGTACCCTTTTGCCCTATTGGTTGCAAAAGCTTACAGAATATCTCTGGTCTTCGGTGCCAATTAGTTCCCTACAAGCACACTTGATATCTAAAAATAAACATATAACAAAGAACAGATGAAACAAAATTGATTGAATGACAATAGAGCAAGAACGATTGGAGAAAAGAACACCTTGAGTTTAGCTCCACTGGTCCAAAAACGTTGTATGTTAGTAGATTTCTCCAACTCGAGTCTTCCTTAGATTGATATATTATAGAAGTGTCACTAGGCCAGGTTGGACTGGGTTAAACTGTTATGTATTATATATAATAGAGCCAAAAGAATAACCCTATAGTGTATAGAATACAAGATTGAATAAAAGAATGAATCAATCACATACATGTTGAGTGTGAGTGGAGTCCCTAAAGTAATATCAAAGTTTTTCTCACGAACTGCGATGAAAAACCAAGCAATAGGAGTCTTTCTTACTGAGATTTTCTGTAGCCTCTTATTCTGTGATTTTTTTCTCTATTTCTACACTTACTCTTGTGAGAAAGCAGTGCTCATAAAATAAATAATTGTGCAAGTAATCATCAGTATTCTATTTATAATAGAATCCCTAAAATCATATTCTACTCTCACATTAGAAAATGTTAGAAGTTTCTTAATCAGAGTGGGCATATAACCTCTCGAGCCCAATGGGTCAATCAGTGTCAGTTAAGTCCACAAAAGAATCCTAACATAAACGTGACTACATGTAATAAAAAAAAAAAGTTATGGAAAAACACACTTATTTTGATAGGATATAGACCTGCCTTGTGCCCCCACCTTCTCTTCCCTTGTCATGAAAAGTAAAAGGCACAAGAAGATGTCATACTCATTACCAACGGTAGTCGCGTGCAAGAATGTGCAAGATGCATGCTTGACACATGCACATGACCTTCCATAGTCTTTGGCGTTTGGGCGAAGCAAGCATCACACATTCACATAGATTGTGGGACCAACACACTCTTACGTCCATATGTAATTGTCATTTCGTGACATCCAATTATTAGAACACGTGTAATTCATCAGTGCTTTTGATCGAATGCTGATGTGGCCTACATTGCTACATTGACATAGAAGACGATCTGTACAACCACAAGTGAGAGTTAAAACTCCCTCAATTTCCCCATGGTGGAACACTAATATCATTTCTCAAAATAGCATCGTTGACCATAATGGATGTATGTTGAATTGTTGATCATCTCCATTACTGTTTCTTTCATTTATACCTATCCAACAGTGTCCAGAAGTGGTTTCACAAAATTCTTTCAAGAAAGAGATTCACACTATCAATGTGGGGATAATTTCTCATGCCCCCTACCGACGAAATTCTATTCAACGTCCCTATCGGTGTGACTTGAGAGATCCCCACATTTTTAATGCAAGATGCAAGGGAGGAAATGCGCACAATTATATACAAAGGAGCCCACCTAGCCAAGAAGAGAGAGAGAGAGAGAGATAGAGAGTGTGTGTGACGGTGGAGTAGAAGGTTCACATGAGGAGGGAGAAAGAAAAAATGCATTTAGGCTCTGTTTGGTAGTCAAGAGAAGTAAAGAAAATAAATTTAAAAAAAAAATTCTAAAAAATAAGAAACAAAAATGAAATGAAATGAAATGGAAAGAAAATTAAAAAATTATGTCTGCTTGACTGCCAATAGAAAAAAAGAAAATAGGATTTTTTTTTTAGACAGGAATTTTGTTTCACAGCACAAAAAATCTACTTCATCATTCCCAAGGTAAATTTTGAAATAAAAAAAAAATTCTCTTGACTCAATACATATCAAATACAATGAAAATTTTTTAAACTGAGAAAATAGTACAATTTTAATTTGTACTTTTTTTTTTTTCTCTTGACTACAGAAAACAGCCATAGTCTCGTAATAGACTGAGAGGTATATATGCTTTAATCCATCCAACTATCCTCTTAAAAAAAAAAAACTATTTTTTTCTTTTATTGGTAGTCAAATATTTATATCTTTTCTTTTATTGGTATTTTTTCTTTTTTTATAGATTTTTTTTTCCTTTATCTTCTTTGGCTACCAAACACAGCCTTAGTCTCTCTGACCGGTTTTGGCCGGGATGCCAAATAAATCCAAACCTTAAATGGACCTCTTAAAAAGAGATTGCATTCTTTTGGTAGAAATGGTCCAAAAGGTGCGGGCCAGCCGATCCGGAATCTAGATGTTTTTGTCTTGGTTGAACATTTCAATCTGAAGATGGGCGGTCGAGATGCTTTCCTCAGGTCCAGCTTTACTGCGGTTGTTAACCATACGGGGGAAATCCAAGAAAAAGACTCGCATATAGGTGATCAGGATCTAGCACGTTATAGACACTTATTAAGGTAAATGGTCCATTCGTCACCACCCACTTTGATCACCTTAATTTGCGGGAAGAAAGCAACGTGTCAATTCGTCGTCGGCGGAAGGTGGGAAGTATAACTTAGACGGCACTCGAGAACTCTCTCAAGGCCACAATGCACAGCGACACGTGCGAGAATTGGAACAGCACGACGTAATGGGCTCTGACCACGTTCCTCTTGTCGACACGCTGCCACCGCCACGTGGTTGTCCATTACCTTGATGAAAGCTGGAAAACAATTAAGAAAATATAAAAAGGAAAATTGTCCACATCATCTCCAATCTTGATATCCCCACATCTTCTAGAAGAGAGGAGATTCATCTACCGCTCTTCCTTTATAATCGCCATCCGACTTCAACAAAATTACAATTACACCCTCTCTTGCCCAAAATACGGGGTTGAAATTGTCTGCAATTCCGATCTTGTACAATTTCATATAATACCACCTTCAAGCGGTGACACGTGTATTGATACCAATACAATGGTCCAAATTTGGTACAACTAATAAAACATTAAATTAATGAAGAGGCATTTAAATCAGATCTGGACTATTGCATTGGTATCAATACACGTGTCACCCCCTGAAGATGGTATTGCACGAAATTGTACGATATCAGAATTGCAGACGATTTTTTTCCCAAAATACGTCTCTTCTTGGTTAGGAAACAATAAAAAATCTCATCCATTGGATATAATTTTCCTCTCTTTCTCTTTTCCTTTTCTCATTTAATATGTTGTTCTTCTTCCCTCCTTATTAGACATATCACTTCACTACCGCTATTAAATTGTTCCCACCTTCTCTCTCCTTGATTAGATTGAAAACTCAACACCCATATTGATGGGGTTGAAATCGTCTACAATTCTGATCTCGTATAATTCTGTGTAATACTATTTTTAGGGGGTGACACGTGTATTGATACCAATACAATGGTCCAGATCTGGTACAACTAATAAAACATTAAATCAGTGAAGAGGCATTTAAATCAGATCTATACCATTGCATTAACATCAATACACGTATCACCCGCTGAAGGTGGTATTTCATGAAATTGTACAATATCGAAATTACAGACGATTTTTTTCCATGTTGATGTCATCAATTAATTTGAATACCAAATGACACAGTCAAGTAATATAGGAGTAAAAATTAACCATAAACTTTTGACTTAGGTCTATATAGACAGTTTCCTCCTTGCTTGAATGATAATACCCAAAAAAAAAAAAAAAAACCAACATGACTTTTTTTTTTTTGGGTTAAGGGAGAGGTGCATGATTTGGTTTCAGTTCTAGGAAGGATTTACGAATGATTTTTTTGGTAGAAATAGTTTACCATTGATGAAAGAAATATTTAAGAAATTTTTTATGCATGTTTTTTTTTCCAAACAAATCGAACAACATAAAATGAAATATGAAAAATTGATAGTCATGGTGAGTTATATGGTTGTGATGAAATATTAAATTTTATTTATAAAATTACAATAAAAAAAATCATATTTCCCCGAAAGATAGGTAAAATTTCACAGTACTTAAATGGGAAGGGATTTATTTGTGTATTGGGAGATTCTCTCCAATCACCAATTTGTAAAATCGGGGGTTTTGGGTATTTCGATGGGGACTTTCGTAGCTATCTAATGATTTTGTGCATGCAAGTGCACCATGCCCAAAATCTCTTGCATTGCTTACTAAATGAGATAATTTCAATGTATGGATAATTTAAAAATGACCATTCCATCCAATGGTTAGAATAACCATATCATATGTTGATATGACATTATTTTTCTACAAGATGTGTAAGGAGTAAGAACCAAT
>NW_024868625.1:70716-93629 GCF_013358625.1 Macadamia integrifolia | reverse complement strand
AAAAAAAAAAATTACATTTAATACCCTTGCAAACTTGCACGCACTCTCACTAACTCACATGCTGGTGCAATGGCCACATGACTCATATTGATCTCTTGCCCATATGTTTAATATATTGCATTGATTGCACCCTCTAACCTATGGTTTAAGAATCGAAACGAAATGACACAAAAAAATATCGATGCCCACTATGGTTTTAGAATCAAATCAACTGATTCATATCGAACAAGGCCAGCCCAATCCCAATTCTAGTCAATCCATTATAAGCTTACATCGATTCGATAAATTCCCATCAAAATCATGTGGACCTGATCTATTTGGGATCCAAATCCAATTCCAAGTTTAATAACCTTGGTGCCTTTTTTTTTTGGGGGGGGGGGGGGGTTTAAATAATAACCTTTGTGCCCACTAATAGAAAGACCATTATCTTTTTATTTAGTTGAAAGAGACTACAATATTTTTGTTGTATCTCTTCTATGTGATTTTTTTGTTTTTTTGGTAAACATGTTTATGTGGTTTCTTTTGTCTTTGCCTTGTCATACTTCTATCGTGGAGTTTCGTAAGACAATAACTCCTAATAAAGAACAGTTTGTGAAGTCAATATATTGACCTTGACCCATTTATATTAAGAAAGTAATTATTAATTTTGACAATTATTATTATTATTATTATTATTATTTTTACTTTCCTTTAGATAGATCTAAGTTTGTAAGAACATATTTTGGTAGTGATAGTCCAATTCCTTCTTATATGTCCTTTAAATTTGTTATTAGTAGGAATCAAATATTCTCCAATGGCACTAGAGGTCCAATATACATCCAATTTTTTTTTTTTTTTTGAGGGGGGTTTTGGACACAAGCCTTAACACATGGATGTACATCACCAGATCTTCCTAATCGTCGAGTACACACTAGACCTCTAGAGCCACTGAAGAGGATCTAAATCCTTGTTATCAATCATTTTTTCAAAAATCTTATTAACAAAAACTGATAAATTATTTCTACTTTCAAAATTCGATCCGATATAGCTGGCGTATCCAATGCACGAGACACCCATATATGTAAGGTCCATGGAAGAGAAATACGCAATCTTATCCCGAAAAATGTTGAGAGACAACCGTTATTTATTAGAAAAAATAAAAACCATTAATAAGAAACTCCAATTGTTCCACCCAAAAAAACTCCAATATGTTTTTTTTTATTAGAAGAAAAAAATTACAAATAAAGTCAGAATGTAAGTGTTTTGTTAATTTATTATTATTATTTCCAATTTTTATAAGCTTCAATATAATGACACTTTAATATTATTAATTATTTATTAATTTTTTTGGGTAGGATAAATTCCCCTTCTTTAATAACTATAGAAACAACTGTTTCTGTGCAAGGACAAATCCAGTTGTAATTCCCGTTATTTCAGTTCGTCGATGAGGATAATTGTGTAATTGCATCATTGATTTGCCTGGCCTGTAATGTAAGAAAATTGGGAAAAATTGAAGAAGGGGGGGAGAGAGAGAGAGAGAGAGAAGGCGGGAGGACCGGGAGGAGAAGGCCTGAAAGGAAATCCATCCTCGGTGACATTAAGAAGGGGCGAAGAAACTCTCTATTTTGTTTCGCCTTTGGAGCGGTTTTGACTCTTCTTCGGAAGTAGCGGTTAGGTTTCGCATCAATTCTTCAACGCATTTCGCTTTCTGGGGAATTCGTTCGTTCTTCCTCTCTGTACCTCATACAGGATCTAGGTTTCATTTCAAATTCTCTATAAAATCTGTGTATATACTGTAGCTCAATACTCTAGTTTTCTTATGGTTTAGCGTTTCATCTTGATTTGCTTCTGGGGGTCTCTCTCCTCTGCTCATTTTATAGATATTCCTGAGGTTGGGAGAACGAGAAAAGTCCCCCCCCACACATCCCCCCCCCCCCCCCCACCCCCCCCAAAAAAAAAAAAAAAATCAATCTTTGATTCGTTGTGATTATTGGAAAGTAAATTAGGGTTTCCTTCGAATTCTTTGTAAACTATCAAATTTGATCTGTGAGAAACGTGGAAAAGCGGGAAAAGTTGGGATTTTGGTTCTTCGATCATGGCGGTACCGACAATCGCGCTGTATGCGAGCCCTCCGAGTAGTGTGTGCTCGACTCCGCATCCTTGCCAGATCAACTCGCACGCTTATTTGGACTACGAATTGAACCCTCGGCCACTGTCTTCATCACCTTCATCGGCTTCTTCGACGCAGAAGCCAATTGTTGGTGGGTTATCCTGCCTCTTTTCTTCCCCATCCGTGAGGCACGCGTCAAGCTTCTCTGGGGGCGGAGATGAGTTAGGGTCGCTATGGCACGAGAGAGGGGAAGAATTAAGTAGCTCGTTTGGATATTCCCCGTACTCTTCTTTGAGTTCTTCACTCAAATGTAGAGACCACAGCCCTGTATCGGTATTTCAAGGTCCAGTTTCTTGCAGTAGCGGTGGTGTTTCTTCTTCCAGAAGCCCGCCTATGAGGATTGCCCGTGAACGGAATGGGGATCTGCACATACAGGCTTCTTGTAGAACGGGTGGCAATGGACCGTTCAATGGATTTGTCCGAAATGCTTTGGGTTCTTGTCTGGATTATGACTCCCCTAGCTTCCCCATGCCAGGTGGTAGCCTTGATGGAGATTCTTCCGTGACCCTGGTGGATGAATTTACCTTCAACATGGAAGATAATTTCACGCAGATAAGTTGCGAACCATACGCTAAAGAGCTGCTTTTGGGTGCTCAGTTAAGACACAAGATCTTCTGCGATGATTTTGTTGTGAAGGCATTCTATGAAGCCGAAAAAGCACATAGGGGTCAGGTAACTGGATTTTGAATTTCAGTATTATTTTGTCATGGAATTTCTTGTTTATCCGATTGAGAAGGTTTGTTCTTTTGTTTTAGATGCGGGCAAGTGGCGATCCATATTTGCAGCATTGTATTGAAACTGCAGTTTTGCTTGCAATGATTGGTGCTAATTCAACGGTGGTGGCGGCAGGGCTTCTGCATGACACTGTTGATGATTCTTTTATGAATTATGATTATATTCGTCGGACATTTGGGACTGGACTAGCGGATTTGGTAGAAGGGGTGCGTGCACTTCTTGCGGCCACTCTGATCTTTTAGTTTCTGTAGTTGACATTCTTGTTTCCTGCAATTGTTTTATTTTGAACTACTTGATAGGAGTTAATGTTGTATTTTGCTTATCGAAACTGGATAATTTACCCACTTTTCTTTGATTGTTCACTCGCTAACTGTAATCTATGTCGTTAGGTTTTTTCAAAATGAAATTGACTGTCTCTTGAAATTTTGAATGAACAAAGCATCGATTTACATCGTCTCTTCCTTTCTCCCTTAAAACAGTGAGCAATAAATTATGCGGGTCAAAGTGAATTCATGGTAGGGAACAATCTAGACATGCTTATTTATTGGATGTTCCTTGTTGCAGTATTCTTCTAGCCTAAAGGGTGGCTGTGAAGTTCATTGTATCTGAGCAAATCGTTGATTTATGATGATCTAATATTTCCATAATAATCTCACATTCTTAAGATGCCATTTTTATTTGCTAAAGTTTTGCTTCTTCTTGACTTGGAAACAAAAGAGAGGGGGGGGGGCTATTGGCTAACAGTTAAGTGCTTCTTCCTAATGATTCAAGAATACAATTTAGATGGTTTTGTTTTCATCTTCAAAAACTTTATGCATATGGATTTTGTAATGGTGACAACACCAAGTGTCTCTCTCTTTATCTATGCATATGGTTGATCAGCATTTTGTGTTTATAATAGTATTCTGAGTTAAGCTCAAAGTACTGTTTATGCTTGTAGGTATCAAAGCTGAGCCAGTTGAGCAAGCTTGCCCGAGAAAACAATACTGCAAATAAAACTGTTGAAGCAGATCGCTTGCATACCATGTTTCTTGCGATGGCAGATGCTAGGGCTGTTCTTATTAAACTGGCTGACCGTCTGCACAACATGATGACACTAGAGGCTTTACCTTTGGCCAAGCAACTGAGGTTTGCAAAGGAGACTTTGGAGATCTTTGCTCCATTGGCCAACCGACTTGGTATCTCAACTTGGAAGGAGCAGCTTGAAAACCTTTGCTTTAAACATCTCAACCCAGATCAGCATGAAGACCTTTCTTCCAAGCTTGTGAAGTCCTTAAATGATGAAATGATCACTTCATCCGTTGACAAATTGGAGCAAGCCCTGAAAGATGGAGAGATTCTTTATCATGTCCTCTCTGGGCGACATAAGAGCTTGTACAGCATTTACCGCAAGATGTTGAAGTACGTATTTTATGTTTGTGTGTGTGTGTGTGTGTGTGTGCGAAAAAACAAACATGAGCCTGAAAATCAGAGTGAAACACTGGGGTAGGCTGAAAAAATTGACTTGTGCAACTGAGTTTGCATTACAGCAAGTGCCATGTATTCATATACTGGTTTTTCTTATAATCATATCTCCAGTGTTGAAAGAAAAACTTAAAACTTTTGTTTGTTTAAGATCCATGACTATTTAAAAGCTAGTATTTGTGGATGAGAGGTGGAGCCATGAGGCTTACAATGACTAGGGAGCTAAGCATGATATTGTTCCAGAGGTCTCCCTGGAATTTAAATGGTCCGCACCTTCCTCATCATCACTATAGGTGACGGAAAACATCATCATTGTAGGTTTTAGAGCCTTGGGCATAATGGAATACCTTTGTCCATTGTAGACTTTTTAATAACATGCTGTATACTGTACTGTTCACTGCAATTAAAATATCAGTATTGCATAATTTAATGTGACATTAGGAGCTAATTTTGTGGCTTACTTTTCAGGAAGAAGTTAACCATGGATGAGATCCATGATATCCATGGGATAAGACTGATCGTTGAGAATGAAGAAGCTTGTTATGAAGCTCTTAGAATTGTTCATCAGTTGTGGGCAGAAGTGCCTGGGAAATTCAAAGACTACATAGTCAATCCAAAATTCAATGGGTATGGCATAGATAACCAATGAATTCCGAGATTGCTGTCTTGATTTCTTTTCATTGTCTGACCTGGAATTCCATCTGCAGTTACCAATCTCTTCACACTGTGGTAATGGGTGAAGACATGATCCCACTGGAAGTTCAGATTCGAACAAAGGAGATGCATTTGCAGGCGGAATTTGGATTTGCAGCTCACTGGCGGTACAAGGAAGGAGACTGTAAACACTCTTCTTTTGTGCTTCAGATGGTGGAGTGGGCCAGATGGGTGGTCACCTGGCAGTGTGAGACAATGAGCAAGGACCAGACCTCATCCCATGGCAATTCCAACTCCGTTAGGCCCCCATGTTCATTTCCTTCTCATACTGATGATTGTCCATATTCTTATGTACCTCACTGTGGAGAAGATGGGCCTGTTTTTGTCATCATGATGGAGAATGATAAGGTGGGTCCCTGTTTATCCTTGTAGAGATTCAGTCTTGATTCTTTAACAGCTCAGGGGAAACGGTTGGTTTGTAATTTGTGTGGGTTTCGCTGGAACTCTTAACCTTCCATGGCTGGTTGACTCATATCAAGTTTTAGGTACCTCATTTAACCTAGTGAGGAAGTTGGTTGTGTGGTTTTATGAACTTCTTATTTACCTTCATCTTGCTGTTCATACATCAATACATTGGAGATGGAGAGCTATAATCAGTATGTAGGTTGGTCCTTTCTTTTTTTTTCTCTTTGGTTGCGGGAGGTGGGGGGGGGGATTGAGATGAATTTCATGAATTTCAAGCCACTTCTGTCATTGTACTCTCATTTGAACTTCTTGGAGCACTCCATTAATTTATTGTGGATGTCGAATTTGCAGATGTCTGTACAGGAGTTTCCTGCAAACTCAACCATGATGGACCTGATGGATAGAGCTGGGCAGGGGAACTCAAGATGGTATCCATACTGGTTTTCTGTTAAGGAAGAGTTGAGGCCTAGACTGAATCATGTCCCTGTGAGTGATCCTACATGCAAGCTGAAAATGGGGGATGTGGTGGAGCTTACTCCAGCCATACCTGATAAATCCTTGACCGAGTACAGGGAGGAGATCCAGCGGATGTATGACCGAGACAGCAACATGTCTGTCTCAAGCATGGAGGTTGCTAGCAGTTCTGGCTGGAGAACTTGACACCCACTTCATCTGTCTTCTATAAATGGTATTACTATCCAGAGACAGTAAATGTCACCCAATTGTTTTCATGTATATAAACGATTCCTTGTACAGTTTCTGGATGTTGAAGTCTTTGACTAACTGGATTCATATCGGGGCTACATGATACGTGAGGCTTCCTTGTTTATCAATTAGTCAAGGTTATATTTGGTTGGTTTTCTTGGTACTTAACAATGGAAAAGTGGACAGAGGAAGAAAAAAGCTTAAGGGCAGGTAGCAATTATATCTTGAGCTGGGGAGCTTCACTGAGTGTAGCAGCAAAAAAAAAAAAAAATAAAATAAAATAAAAATAAAAATTGAGTTTCTTTTGTCATAGCCTCCTTATGCTTTAGAAGTATCAGTACTTCGTTATTAGGCCTGAGACAAAATGGAGTATAAGCAACAAAATTATAAACATCTAGAAAAAGAAGAACCGAGTTCAAGCCCATGATGTGTTTGGAAACTTATAAGTATTTAAAGATTCACCCTAAGTTTGTATGTACTTATGGAAAATGCTTGTTGGATGGATCCCAACTAAATCTAGGTTTAAATGGATAGGCATGATGATACTCATATGTATTCTTCGCAAACAAGAAACTGAAATCTAATTGGCATGTCACAAATGTGCTTCTGTGTCCAGTTCTATCTTTGATTCTGCTAAGGAGAACCATGTGACCTTAGCTGAATATCAAGAGCTACATACTAGTGATCTGCCAATGATTATTTGTGATGGAAGTTGGGATCCAATTAATGGAGATGTCGCTGTGGCGTAATAGGGTATTTGACACGCTTCTAATGTCAAAAACACTTTGAACTGTGTGTCATCATCGCCTTGTAAAGTTGTATAATTATATCTATTTAACTAAAATTTTCTGTCATTGTCAAAAAAAGTGTAAGATTCCAAATACATGCATCATTAAGATAATCTTCTAACTAATCAGAAAAAGAGGGAAGACCGCATAAAGTACGCCATTTCATGTTGGATAATAATATTATTTTAATCCCATAGGGTTAGCACAACTGACTTGGAGGGAACATGAGACTCTGCCTCAGGAAGCGAGGTCTCGTGATCAAAACTTCACCGCCCCATAATTCTTTAGGGCCATCTACCTGAGGTTCACTAGGGCCCACAAGCTTTGGAGTCGTATGTGGAGCGAGGCCCATGTTTGAGCCCGGGGGGATTTAGTCGACGGATACCCCTCTTGTCTACCAAAAAAAAAAATTTATTTTCTTTAAAAAAATTTACAATGCCACTATTAGAGAGACACCTCTTGTATAATTTTAAATTACGTTCATGTTAACTTTTGTTATGTGTGGATTTGAAATGATAGTTTTACCCTTTTGACTAAGACATATGACAAGAGGTAAAGGGAAGAAGGGCATCATTCCAGCATATTTGACTACGAAAGGCCTCCCTTCCAGCCTTGAACCCCTCATGCTGGAGATCAACGCGGCCATTGCTGAGAAATGGGGACGGAGACTGGTTCAGCCCAGTCCAGCCCCAACTCTAGATCCAGACTCGGTACGACGCTCGACTGGCCGACAAGGTGAGGAATGTTGGAGACATCGGTGGAGCTGTGGATAAAGCCAGCATCATGAACTGGAATTATAAGGGAAGGTAACATAGCGGAATTGTGGTTGTGGAGAACGGAAACGGGATTGGAGTTGCTGTTACTGTCCACGGGGCAATAATGTAGGGGTAAATTTCTCACCCGTCCTTTATTCAAGGGAAAAGACTCGTTGAGAGGATATGGTCTTCAAGGATATAAATGCCTAAGTTGAACAGGAGGAATTGGGTGGCTCTGGATTGTTTTCACAATTCTGATTCAAAGCTAAGTTTCTGAAGTCGCTATAGAGTGGGAACTAAGAGAATTGATTATGCAAAACGCATTCTCATCTCCACTGACTCTCTGGACTTGCAACATATGTAATTGTATCTGTGTATTTATGTATATATATATATATATATATATTTGTCAAGCTTCTGCAAGTCGATACAAGACCTGCACAATGGATCTTCAACAAGAAGATGTGAGGTTATTTGTGTTTTTGTTGTTAAAGGTTGAGGGGTAGCGTACACCTGGCAAAGCTCGAGCTTTTACTGCCACTGCTTAGCTCTTCATGGTTTGGGGATGAAGACAATGGATGGCATAACGTTATGTGATATGGGGGTTAGGGGTTAAGAGACGGTATATTAGGTATTTACATTTTATAAAGATATTTTTGTATTTAATAAGAAATATACTAGTAACTGATGTCATCAGTTGAGGTATATTCCATAAGAGACTAACTATAGGAGATGTGAGCATAATTTTGAATTATGTAGGGGTGTTTCTCTAATAGTGACATTCTCCAAAAGGTATTATTGTAATTTTTATTTTTTTAATTAAAAATATCATTATGAGAGGTTGTAAATTGCAGAGTACGTTGCTTACTTAGAACCTTCTTGGAAAAAAAAAAGTCATGCCTTTGGAAGAGATCACAGTTCACAATGTGAAATTGTGCTGGTTTCACGTTATAAGAGCTTTTGTGTCATCTCTCGAAGGGTATTTTGAAAATACATTAAATTAAAGGTATCTGTGAATCCCAAGGAGAAAATTTTCTTTTGGCTACAAGCCCAAGTGGGTAGCAGCAATTGTTTTTTCGTTTATCTCAGTGGTCTATCCGACCATCTATTGATGGAACCAGCCCTCCAGGTGTCTCATGACTATCGCCATGTACATGTAAAGAACATGTTCTCATGGCACCCGCGATCATATAAAGACTGCGGTCCCTAAAAACTATATAAACGATATATTTCACATTATGCTCATGGCTGAGGCACTGAGGGAGCCTTGAGATCATCTCCTCCTCTCTCCTTCATCTACCATCCTCTTCATGGCTGCCTCCCGCCTAAGCCTCGTCTCCTTATACGGTCGCTATATCAGCCGTAAGTACAAGTTGTGCGGCCTCTCCCCAGCAACCGTCGAGGTAGATTCCGAGACCACCATCCATTTCTGGGGTCCTAAACCCAATTCACCATCCACTGGGAAGCCATCACTCGTTTTAATCCACGGTTTCGGTCCAAGCAGTTTGTTTCAATGGCAGCACCAAGTCCGGCCACTCTCCGATCACTTCGACCTTTACGTCCCGGACCTTGTATTCTTCGGTGGATCGACGACCAATTCGTCCGACAGATCTGAGATTTTCCAGGCGGTTTCTATTGCGAAGCTTCTCGACAAGTTAGGGTTGAATCGGTTCTCTGTTATGGGAACTAGCTATGGTGGTATGGTGGCGTATCATATGGCGTCGATGTGGCCGGAGAAAGTTGAGAAAGTGGTGATTGCGAGCTCCGCCGTGAATATGGTACGGAAGGATCAGGAAGAGGTGGCAGAGAGGGGGGGAGTGGAGAGGATTGAGGATCTCCTGCTGCCGAGGACGTCCAAGCAGTTACGCAAATTGTTTAGACTCATGGTCTTCAAGCGTTCTCCGGTATTACCGGATTTCCTGCTCAACAATCTTCTTCGCGTAAGCAATTTCCTCCATTTCTTCTGTGATTCTGTCCTCTTCCATGCGTGGTTTTAAATATCGAATCACCGATACCGATCACGGTTTGAGGTATCGGTATCGGATATCCCGATATGGACAAGAGATCCGTATTTGTAGTGAAAAAAAGCTAAAAATCAGATCTTTTTAGGAAAGCCAGGGCAAACCTACAATCAGATATGGATACTTATTGGCCATATCAGACCGTACTGGATAATTTTGACCTTTTTTTTGTTAAAATTTTTAATTTTTATGACAAATTTACCACTGTTATATGGATACGGGTTCACTATGGAATCGGAATACTCTCAACAATCTAATATCGATATTTGAAACCATGCCTCTTGATCGAAAGCCATTTACCAAAAAAAAAAAAAACGATGGAAAGCCGCCTGAGCCCACCAACCTAGGGTTGGTAAAAACCGTCCCCTTTCTCAACTCTAAGTTCATTTTTTATGAGTTTTTAGGACCAAGATTTAGTAAGGCCACGATGAATGAGAATCCAATTGATCACATACATTAATGGGAGAAAGGTGGAGAATGATGAGTGTCACATTTGGACCATACCATCATTCAGCAACCGGTCAAGGAAAACTTTCTCCCAACTTTGATATCCTTTCTTCTCTTATTATCTTCCTCTTGTTATTAATGAACTATGCCTTTTACAAATTTTACTCTTAAAATGCTTGGAGGTAGGAAGAGAGTAGTTCTTTAGCAAAATTCCAAAAGAGGCTGTAAATATAAAACAATTGTTCTATTATTCTCGTAGATTAATGCAGATGAAGATTTATGATGAAACGAAGGGACCAAGAACCATGCTAGTCTAGTGTTGCCTATGCTTAGATAAGCAGACATGAAAAGATCATCATACCTCCACCCCGTGTGCTTAAGATGTTCTCATGCACTTTCCCATTTGCCCCGTGTGTTGGTGTTGCCAACACTAGACTAGAGGATATTTTCTCCCTAAAATCAATTATTAAAAAGAAGAAATTTCCAAATATTTTGATAGAATAGTTCAGATTTATGATAAAACCAAGGGACCAAGAATCATTCTAGTCTAGTGTTGCCTACGGCTAGACACAAGTAGACATGAAAAGATCATGTTGCCTCAACCCCCGTGTGCTGAAGATGCTCTCATGCACTTTCCCATTTGCCCCGTTTGTTGGTATTGTCTACACTAGATTGGTAGGGTATTTTCTTCCTAAAACCAATTATTAGAAAGAAGAAATGTCTAAATATTTTGATAAACTAGTTCAGATGAAGATTTATGATAAAACAAAGGGACCAAGAATCATTCCAGTCTGGTGTTGCCTACGGCTAGACACAAGCAGACATGAAAAGATCATGTTGTCTCAACCCCCGTGTGCCGAAGATGCTCTCGTGCACTTTCCCATTTACCCCGTGTGTTGGTGTTGCCTACACTAAACTAGTAGGGTATTTTCTCCCTAAAACCAATCATTGGAAAGAAATGTCCAAATATTTTGATTGACTAGTTCAGATGAAGATTTATGATAAAACTAAGGGACCAAGAATCATGCCAGTCTAGTGCTGCCTATGGCTAGACATAAGCAGACATAAAAAGATCATGTTGCCTTCACTCCCGTGTGCTAAAGATGCTCTCATACACTTTCCCATCCTGCCCCATATGTTGGTGTTGTCTACACTAGTCTAGCAATGTATTTTCTCCCTAAAACCAATTAGTAGAAAGAAGAAAATGTCCAATCACATTTACTCATAACTATATATAGATATTTGCCTATTATGTCACAAGTACAAATTGAACGACATTTGATCTACTGTTTTGTGGTTATAGACATTGTTTGCTGAAAATAGAGGAGTGAAGTTGGAACTTCTCAAGGGAATGATAATTGGAAGGGATGACATGGCACATGTTTCTTCTCTCAAGGAGGTAATTGATAAAATGATTCAATGATTGTTATTTTTGTAATTATTAACACATTGAATTTGGTGATAAGGATTCATCACAATGCCAAAAAATGATTTCAAGAAATTTTTATTTCACTGCTCTTGTACTTAATGGGATTTTTAATGTAACAAAGGAAACTATCAAATATTTTCTTAAATCTATGATGATGAAGTATTTGTTTTGGTTGTAGGAAACCTTGATCGTGTGGGGAGAACATGATCAGATATTCCCATTGAAGAAGGCTATTGAGCTTAAGGGGTATATTCAGACATAATGAATCATTTATCTCATTTTTCTATAAGCTGAGTAATTAGTGTGTTGGCTTAATGATTTTTTGTGCAGGCTTCTTGGAGGAAAGGTTCAACTAGAAGTACTGAAGAAAACATCACATATTCCCCAAATTGAGAATCCAAAGCAATTCAATGCCATTGTCAAGAAATTCTTATGTTGATATTTATAGTTGGAATAATTAATTTGATCATATAATAATTTTGGCGAAAGTTTTTCTTCATTAGAGTTTTTTTTTTTGTAAGAGAGAGAGTGGGAAGATTCGTCCACCACTCCTGATGTGACCATGCGATGGGCCTTTTGTCCCATTATCAACTCCCACCCTATATTGTTTGGGTGGGACACAAATTACCCCTCCTCTTGACCATCTAATGGTGCTGATGCCCATGATGGAATTCCATAAATGGTTGAAACTCAGTCCTTTAATTTATTACTTGTAATTTTTTTCTTGGATTTTTTCATCATAATGTAATTTGGAAGATGCATGGAATGATCTACGACTGTAATACTTCAGTCGTAGTGGTATCAAAAGGTCAAACATTGATGAGATTACCCCTATAAGATTGAGAAAAATTCTCATTAATCTACTAATAATGATTTTTAGTTGTTAAACATGGGAAAAATAATAGTTGTATATACATGTTGCAAATGATCTTGATTAATTAGTTTTTTTTTTTTTTTTTGGTTAAATTAACTAATGATCTTGATACATTCAAATTTAAATTTATCTTTTCTTTTTCTATCACAAAAAGAAAAAATTATCAATACATTTTGATGCAAAAATGAATGAAATTCTCATTTTGCATCATTTATAATTACTTTTCGCGTCTTACCCTCCAAAGGCAATAAGAGTAATGACTAAAGATTGACTTTTAGGGTATTTCACTAATGATAATGTGATGCATGATTGGTCTCTGAGTTTTTCATTAACTCCATTCTCTTAGGGGCCGTTTGTTTAGAGGAGTTTTGTTGGGATGGGATTTAAGGGGTGGGATAGTTGTTCGAACTATTTCACCCCAGTGTGAGTTTAAGTTGTTTGGTTTGAAGGCGTGGGATTTTAGAGGAAACAGTCTCAAAATTGTCAGTTTCCTGTTGGCTCACTATTTTCTCCACCTCGACTCTCTCAATGTCCCACCAAATTGGTGGGTCTCTGGTAGTAAAGTTGAAGGAAAGTAGGCAATGGTTCAGGAGAGAGAGAGAGAGAGAGAGAGAGAGAGAGAGAGATGGTTAACTCTCTTTGTCTTCGAGACTCGAACCTACTTGAGGAAGTCTGAAACCTTGATGCCCCATCCAACTTCGAAGTTCGGCCACTGCTGCAACTAAGCGCCCTACAATTGCTACTGCAAACAACATTAATCATGATGACGAAGACGGTGAGAGAAAGAAGATGATGATGATGAGCCTCAAAGATTTGGCTCTTCAGACCTACAAGCTTCTGAAGACTACTCCAACCAAGTACCTTGTTGTTTTTAATGATGTTAACACAACTCAATTCTGGGGGACCAATCAAGACTTAACAGTCCGAAACCCAGCTACCCCATCCTACTTTGGAGTCCGACCACCGTTGCAACACTTAGTGCCGCCCCATTTGAGTTTTAAGTCTGCTGAACCTGTTCTAAAAGACTTCCCATTTTTTCCCCTTATTAATTTGCTAAACTTGTTCTAGGAGATTTCCCAATTGAGACTAGATAGTGCATGCCTTTCTTCTTTGCCCTATATTTCATTTTTTCCCTCTTTTTTTCTTTCCTTCTCTCCATTTATTTCCTTCAACCAAACGGATATAATGTGAAAGTTATAGGGAAAAAATTTCTTTTCCAAACTAACCAGACGATATTGGGGTGGGAAAGATAAATTGATCTCATATTTACTTCTCTTGTCTTTCACCCACTAACATGTGCGTCTCATAGTGACAACATTTCCCTCCATCTGTTTCCTTCAACCAAACGGATATAATGTGAAAGTTATGGGAAAAAAATTTCTTTTCCAAACTAACCAAACGCTGCTGGGGTGGGAAAGATAAATTTATCTCATCTTTACTTTTCTTGTATTTCACCCACTAGCTCACATGTGAGCCTCATAATGACAACATTTTCACCCCCAACTCCCCTTTAAACAAACGGGCCGTAAGTTTGATCTGACTTCTGTTTTTAAAACCCTGGCCGTTTCTCTCGGTTCTCGCCAGCTCTCTCTTGGAAGATATTGCTTGAATTCGACCTCAGTATGCTTGCTAAAATGGTAGTGGGTTGCAGAGAGGGCACCCAAACTCGCTTGAGACGTTGCATGTGTTCTTCGTGCTGCTTCTGCTTGGAGGGCTCGTTGGTTTTTACTTCTACTTCACTGGCTATGCTAATGGGGATCCTAACAACCGTATGAGGGGGTGAGTCTTTGAAATTTGAAATCACCAGATTTGAATCGAAATGGGTTTTGATTTCTTGCAAATGGTTCATTTGGTTTTATCTGGAGATTTCAAATCACCAGACATTGCTTGTATTCGAGCTCAGTATGCTCGACGTTTGAAATCATTTTGGTGTGTGGTTTAACTTTTTAGTTGGAATTTTCGGGGGAGAGAGAAATTGATATTGCTGGTGAAATTATTTCAAGTGTCGAGTCTACACTCGACAGAATCGGCTCTGATAATTTGATGATCCTTTTATGAGAAATGATTTAAGGTTTTAAACTTTGTTTCTCATCCTTGCAAGTTGCTTCATCATAAACATAACTGTTATTGTTTTGTATGTTTGAGTTGCCGAGAGGTTTCTTCTACATCAGCTTTCCTTACATTCACGAAAATTTTTAGAATGCACCAAGTATTCGTCTTACTCGCATCAAAGTTATGAATCCCTAATAAATAAGTAAATTTATTTTGCAATTGCAAATAATGGCACCTGGAGGGAAAATTATGTGGAGTTATCACTCGTGTCTTGGGCACCATGACAATTTGTACCCATGTCTACAGGCAATGGTGGATTCGATATCTGACTACTTTCTGAAGGAGAGTTATCAAGTATGAAAGATCCTCAGGACAAATGGTGCAGTTTTACTAGTATACTATACTATGCTTTCTATCCTTATAGAAAGTATGGGCTTACTCTGCAGCAGAAACCCGTGTTTCAGTGAAGCTGATGCTGATGAAAATGCTCAGGTGGTAGTTCTCTTCTGATAAGTTTGATGCTTCCTTGTATATAATACTTAGTGGTGGAGAAAATATGCAGAGCCCTGTTCTGATTGTGCAGCAATAATACCTCTGAACTTTTGTCTTTTCCATTTAATATATGGCTTTCGACATGCCATTTCGAACATTTGCAGGCTGCAGGAATTGAGAGGTGGATTTCTCAAGCAATGAACGTTGAAAAGCATATACAGAAACTTCTATTACTTGGTATTTATTATCTACACATTGGCTATTGTTACTTAATCTGCCATTGCTCTAGCAAATGGTGTTCTAGTAAGCTCAATTAAGGCTCATCCCCACTGTTTGTGGTCAGCTACACTACTGTTAAAAAAATTATGTTGCATTTTATTTGATCACATAGCCAATAACTGAGGTTTCATAGAGCTGCAATGGATAGATTAGTTAGAGTCTTAAGGATCAGAACCATAGGTGCCTCGGTAATGCTTTGATGTCTTAAGATGAGTAGTTGCTTTGATGTTTAAGACGAATATAGCTAGATGATGAAGGAAATGTAACTGTGATATGGAAAACAAGCCTTGGATACAAAAATTACGAGGAATGTGGCTAGTATACTTGTAATATGGTGCTCACCTTGGCACCATGGTAATTATGAGAATGTAGAACTGCACAGGATTACTCAAATATGAGTGTTGCAGGTCTTCTTTGCTTGTTTTCTCTGCAGCTTCTTCATCAAACTGTTTGGTTCTCTTTTGAATGAACTTTTATAAACCATTTCATCATCTCATCCCCTTTGGGAGATTCCTTGTGACCTGAGATTGCATTGCTAGGAGTAGCAAGCAATGTTAAACTTTAATTGCTGGAGTGATACCTACTGTTTCAGTCTCCTGAGCTCTGAATATAGTGTTTTGGCTGGATACCACATTGAGCATAGGTATAGTGCATTTTCGCTGGGTGCCTGCCTCATCAGGCAAATGTGTTATGTGCTAGTAGTATAAATACAGCTGTGCACTTTCTGTTTGCAAGATATGAAATTAGAGGGAAAGTGAATGTGGGATTCTAAAAGCTCCATTGAAACCCCCTACCCCCACCACCCCAAAAAAAAAAAAAAAAAAAAAAATCCTATAATTTTCTTAGATTCTGCCTCTGCATCCTTTGTTGATCAGGGACTACTCCTTTTGAGGAGATTCCCTCTAGGCCTGCTGCAGATAAATTTAAGGCTATATTTCACTGCTCCGTTTCCTTTCCTGATTCTCACAGTGCACATAGACTATATAGGATAACTAATTTTTTAGCAGACTGAAGTTTAGTCAAAGCATCTATGGGACATGTGGGTAACTGGGCCTATCTAGGTGAGGTTCTAATGCTCTTGGAGAAAGTATGGACATTCCACAATGATTATCGGTGATGCCTTTGTAAGCAAAATTTAAAGTTCATTTTTGTGATACAAGTGAAAAACAAAAAGATAATAAAAGCATGCTTGTGGCAGTTTTTAGTATAATAATAAATATCAGAGTTTACCATGTCCCAGTGCTTTTACAGCATTGGTGATGTCTAGGAAACCCATGGTATAAGGTTTTGTGAAATATCGCCAATATTTCATGAAAAATTTTGATTTCGCAGGCTGTCAAAATGAAACAGCCTGATGTATACACTTTCTTGACATTAGAAAATGTAGGTTTTCTAGCTGTCGTGCAACAAGTTTATATTATAGTTTTGCAGCCCCCCCCCCCCCCTTCCTCTTTGGCCAAACAGAACTCAACTCAACTCGGCCTTATCCCACTAGTGGGGTTGGCTACATTGATCCTTCAAAGCCATGCTTGTTACCAGTCCTAAGCTATGTATGTCTTTCCTCATCTCTTCTCATAGAGTCATTTTAGTCCTACCCCTGGATCTCTTAGCTCTTTCAATCTGAATCAAGTCACACCTCCATACCGGAGCTTTCAAAGGCCTCCGTTGCACATTTCCATGCCACCTTAAGCAACTTTCTTGTAACTTATCATGTATCGGAGAAAGTCTTTGGATTCAATTTTTTTTGGATATCTTAGTGGCTCGAGAAAGTCTTTGGGTGCGAGTCTGGAGCATATTTTGAAATGGTGCTAGAATCCCTTGGTTGTTTACCATCCATATTCCATGTAACTTTTTTGGATGTTGACTCTTAATTGAAAACACTAAAGTATCAGGTGGGAGTTGGCTATTTACGACATGGGTACTTGTATCAAATGGTGTTTGAAAAGAAGGTTCTTAAGGTGAAATTTCTTAGGATATACCAAGATCTCAGGACCGGTGTTCAGTATTTAGATGGGACTCTGATGTCTTCTGCCTCTCAGGTACCTCTAGATGCATGTGAGTGGTTCGAACATTACCAACCAATATCAGTAGGGAAGCAAGAGATTGAGATGCGTATGAGTAAGTGCCTTGTGCTTTCATTGTTTGCATCCACCTTTTTTTTTTTTTGTTGAATAATTATGCCCACCATTTAGAGGGCAGACCTCAGCATAACAATAAGGTTGCTCCATTGCAACCTAGTAGTTGTAGGTTCAGGTGGGGAAACAACATCTCTGCAAAGCAGGGGTAAGGTTGTGTACATTATGACCCTCCCCAGACCCCGCAGTGCTGGGAACCTTGTGCATTGGGTATGCCCTTTTTATTTTTTTAGTTATGCCCACCATTTGTTGAATCCATGATTTTATTTTGACATGTGTCGGCCGAAATACAACACCAAATTCCTGTATTCTCAAGACTGATATAAAATCCCTCTCAATTGGATAGAATTACTGCAAATTTTCCATGAATATTGACATGACATTCAGTCTTGCCAACCCAAAATGTTAACATCAGTTATTAAGAGTTCAATAGGTCATTATGCTTTATATAAACCCACTGACCTGCCATTTTATTTTAATTTTGCAAAAATATAAGTAAAAACAATAAAACATGCTTGGTTTTGTATGAAAGTTGTATATAGCTGAATCTATAGTTTGGTAGCATAGAGTGTCTTTTTGGAAATTTTTTATTTTATTACGTTCGAGGAATCTCTGGTTGGCACGACCACGGTGAGCAGCTCGCTTTTGGGGCATTTTGGATACAAGATCACAAGTTTGATGGCATTTCAGACATTTCCAAATTTTTTTTTTTTTTTTTTTGGGGTGGGGGAGTTGGGGAGTAATACAAATACATGGTCTATAGTGTTGCCGATTGAAAAGATTCTTTTTTGCACTGTCGACCAATGGCCTTTTCTATTTTTATTAAATTTTAGTAAAGAATTTTCTTAAATATATAAAAATTCAACAGAACGCCATGGAGGTGTGGATTGTGGGGGAATATAACAAGATATTTTATAAATAGGGTCCTTCTATTCACTATGCATAGTGAAGCATACTGCCATATGGTAGGCCATGTGGTAGATATTGAAGTGTAGTTTTTTCCATAGGGTCCTCCTAGGCTTCACTATGCATAGTGAATCACAATCTGCCCTGTAGCATCACCCATATACTGCCATGTGGCTGATAGTGAAGTGTAACATTTCACTAGGCATAGTGAAGCATAGGTCTTCCCTTGTGTAGAGAGAGAAATCTTTGTTGGTGGTGTAGCTAAGGGGATTTGTGGTTTGGAACAATTGACTACCTCGATGGAATCATTAGCTCCCCTCTTTAGTACGTAGTGCCCGAAATACTTTCAAACACGTGATTTTGTGCCCAAAATGCCAACCCCTCATTGTGGTCAAGCTGACCAGCAATTCTGATGTAGATCCACATCATGGGCTGCACTATTGCAGGAGGAAAGCCCAGCCCAAGTAGAGCCATCGAACCAGCTTATGGCTGAGTTTGACCCTTAGTTAATAAAGGCCCATCGGCCCAGTTTAGAAACTTTAAGTAGCTATTAATTGTTAGTGGAGTTAGTTTCTAATTTGTCCTAGTTTCCTATTTGGAGTCTAATTGCTACTATTGTAACTTCAGTTCTCTATTTAAAGGAGGGGCTACTGTAGACAGAAAATCAGACTTGAATGAATAAAGAATATTATAGTTAATTGCTTCTAACAGCTGAGATAGCTGTGGGTGAGATGCCTAGGCTGAGATAGCCATTCCCACCCACATCTCTCTAGATTATTCTCTTCTTTCTTGCTTTTATTTTCTGTTCTTAGTCATTGTTTGCTGTGAGAATTGAGTGAATTTTCAGATCTGTTAAGGTATTTCAGAACCAGAATCGATCAGCAGAAAATAGTTCTTGAAGCCCATCGATTGCCAGTCTCTCTCAAGTCTGAACTTGATTCAAGAAACCCTTCTAGGGTTTTGTTCTACCCTCCAATAGGATCACTCGATCCAAGCTTGGAGCCCATCCAAGGTGTTCTACTGCAGTTCTTGAATAAACCCTCAGTTTCCATATTTGAAGGCCCTAAATCAAGAAAGTGTAGATCTTTCAACCAACCAGCAGAACTTGAAGATACTTTATGGTTTTGTTCAGTGCCCTAGGCCCTTCAATCGATCCAGGTTTGGGCTCCATCTTAGCCTCACCCATCCAGCCGCACGTACCCCTTGATTACCCTAATTGCAGGCCTAGTTCTCCCTAGGGTTTTGGTTCCTATTGCTGGTTCTTGCTACTGGTTTATTCTCTGTTCTGTACAAGTAGTTCTTTGGGGTTGTTCCTGGTCCTTGTTCCTTTATTTCCTTACTTCTATTTCTGATTTTATTTCCTTACTTCTATTTCTGATTTCTGTCAAGACTAGTTGGGGAGTCATATCTGAATTGGTTTGGGCTGTAATACATTGGGGGTATTTGCCTTGTGTAACCTACTTCTACATTAACTTCCTTGCCCATATATATGTTATATAAATTTCTCACAAGCTAGCCGACCCCATTAAGTTGGGATAAGACTGAGTTTGTTGTAAATTTCTCACAAACGCTATGTTTTGTGGGGAAATTATTTTTCTTTTTTCCTTTACCATCTATCTAGTGCTTTATTTTTTAAACTCTTCCACCTTGAATTTTGGTTTAGCTATCGGTATGGAGAAAAAAGGGATCTGGGATCCTGATTGTAGTTTCTTATCCATAAAAAGAATGGTAGGTCAAGTTATGGGCATCATTTTGGGTGCAGGTGCGTAGGCTGAAACTGTGGAGTTTGTGGAGTGGGGATTGTCCTCCTAGATTGAGGAGTGGGTATCAAATTGGCTAAGTTAACTTGGGATTGCCCTGGATCGATCATAGCCGACTCACTGATTCCACCTCAGAACTCAATTGTGATAGGTATTAATCTATTCTTGTTGGAGCTTGGCTCACTTGCACATATATGCACGTTGCACGTACGGTCCTTGCTCAACACCTGTGCAAGACAAGGTAATTTATGTCTGCAACTAGGACAGGTGTTGGGCATGGATCGTACGTGCTGTGTGCACATACTTGCAAGTGAGCCATACTTTGAATTTTGTTCGGTTTGATCCAATTTGGTCAATCCCAGCAGAATCAACTCGAGGTGGGGTTGATAATTATCAGGGGTTGGCTGATCTATTTCCGATTTCTGATCTCTAAATCCTTGCTTGTCCTGGGCATGCTTGGCATGTATAGCTCCACAATCTGTATTCTTATCCCCATTGGTTATATTCATCCCTTCTGCTGCATATATCACATTTACATTTCTTCCCCATGTATCTGCCTGTCTAGTGTCTACTATTCTGGTGTTTTCAATCTTTTTATGTCATTGCAAGGTTTGTGAGGAAGAAATTTGAGGAATACTTCCAACACCAGATGATGTGGGTCGGGTGTTCAAGACTTATAGTACCACTGTTCTTGATCAGAAATTCGTTAAGAAAACGTGCGAACTGGTAGATTAAACTTTAAGGAGGCGTAGTCTTTTTGATGCTGGTTTGATGTGACCTTGGAGCACTAGAGAGGGAAGTCATATTTAGTGAGGTTGATCAGTTTTTTGCCACAAAGTCCTGCCTGACTGTAGAAGCTAATTGGAATTTTCTGAATATACCATTACCTTTAGTAGTTTTGCAAATTTCCGTTCTATTTCCTTTTCTTTACTAGTTTGTAAGTCAGTTAACTATGTCGGAATGGAATGGTGTCAAACATTGTTTGGAACGCTACCCTTTAGAAAAGAAAAGATTATTATGATACAACTGTCGCTGATGGCCTATTTTGTCTTTCCTTTTCCTGCTTCGGTCAAAGACACTGGTGATTCAACTATTTTGTTTCTACCGACTCTTTCTCTTCATGGTTTTCTCTCTTACTCCATGCAGTGCGAGCCCCGTCTTTCTGTGATTGATTCTATCCAGAAAATACTAATGGATAACTCATCAATTTGATTTGTATTTTCATTGTTTTGTTTTCCACTTTGCATGGAAGGTTCATAGTGGGAAAGATAATCTACCCTGCTATTATAGTGTTTTCAAAACATGAAGTGAAATGACCGATTAGTCATCCAAAAGGGGTTCATTCAAAATCATCCATTTTTTGAAGCAGAGCTCTTTCCTCATCCATAAGCCCCCTAATGTAGAAGTAGATTACCAAAGTAACTACCCCCAATGTATTACAGCCCCAAACCCCATATCAGATAAGACTCTTTAATTAGCTTGACAAAATCAGAAGTAGAACTAGGAGAACAATGGAATAAAACCAGAAATAACCCCACAGAATAAAAGACAAATCTGCAATGAAAGTCTAGACAAAACCCCAGTCGATAGGGGAGAGAAAGTGACCTGCGCTAGGACAGAAAGGGGAGGCCTGTGGCTTGAAGTAGGCCCCAGTAAGGGTAAAATAACCTCCAAATATGGAAGACTTCTGTAAGGCTGGTGAAGAAGATAATCACTTTCTTAATTTTAGACCTAAGAGAGAGAATGTGAGAGAATTCTACAGGAACAGCAGCTGGACTTCTTGGACAGCTTCCAGATGAGGACCGAGCAGTCCTATAGCAGCCTAGAACAATCCCTGGGCAGTGGTTATTTGATCTGAACACAGGATGGGGAGATGAGAGAGATCGCAGGCTTCAAGAACAGAACTTCAAGGCTGGCCGATTCTGATTCTGATGGGTCTTAACAGATCTGGAACTCTCTTAATCGATTATCACAGCAAGAATACCCAATAACATTAGACTGAAGTAATTAAGAAATCAAAGAACCAAGAGAATTGTGGGTGGGGTGGCTATCTAGGCCCGGGCATCTCACCCACAGTTATCTCGGCTGTTAGAAGCAAATTGACTGCAATAATTCTTTATTCACATCTGAGAATTTTGAGTACAGGAGCTTCTCTATAAATAGAGGGCAGAAGCTATGCTATTAGCAGTCACATTAGAACTAGGAGTTGTACTCCTACTAGGACTAACACTAGAAACCTAAGTAGAATACGTAACTAACTACTTAATTAGCTACTAGCCACTAATGGGCTGATTACAATTAATTCGATGGGCCCATAGTTATTAAGGAGTGCCAAGGCGACGCCTATGCACTAAGGCGGTTCCAAGAGGGTAAGGCAGTAGGCCGCTTTAGTTGTAGTTCATAAGGCGACTGCCTTAACCAATAAGGCGCTATAAGGCGTCGCTTTATGCGCCTTATGGCGCCTTATGTCAAAGACGGCCGCCTTATGTACATTTTAAAAATAACTTGATTTTCAAAATTGATTTGCATAGATTCATATTATTTGGTGATTCCCAAGTGTATGAAGAATAAACTTGATATGCATGGGATCAAGGCTATTAAAACTAAAGTCTAAAACTCAACCAAAAGAAAAACACAATTCACAATTTCACATTCACAAATCACAAGGGTTTCGCAAGGGTTTACTAGCCGACGACGAGCCTTCCTCTTTCGATGCTTGCTATGGCGGCAAGGATTCTTCTTTGGCGGCCTCCGGCGAAGCTTTGTACCCCCTTCTCCAGGTATGTTGTATTTTTTTTTTTTT